>NC_041391.1:392694712-392707258 GCF_002162155.2 Triticum dicoccoides
GGGGGTCCCGACTTCCTCCTCCCCCCCTGGCTCGGCCTCGCTCTAACGCAGCAGAGCGCTCGTTTGACAGGACCCCGACTCAATGCCACATCGATCTAGCATGTAACACCTCATATCACTTTGCGGCCTCACGCACGGTATTCCCACGGGTGTCGCCTTACCTTTGCCCGGGACCGTTTGCGCCTTTTGGCACACGTATATGATAGTGTCACTAGCATCCATACGATAAGGAGCCCGGGATGACATGGCTAGTCGTAAACCCAAAGTGGCACAAACTTACAGGGACAGGCATCCATGACCCAGCATCGAATGTGTCGGTCATCAGCGAGTGAATCCAGGCTGTAGCACTGGGCTAGCAGGACTCCGGTGAACCGGGCTGTAGCGGGCTAACAGGACTTCGGTATTCATCGCGTGACATTTCCCCGAAGGGACAGACACAGGAACGGAGAAGGACACATGCCGGCCAGCCTAAGTGTTCCGGAGCAGTAGCAAGCTACCATGGCTTGATGGAAACACTAGGAGACATTTCCCGGTAAGAGAGGCTACTAAAGATAAACAACTAGATGGTCAGATCCCACACATACCAAGCATTTCAATAACATACACACAATATGCTCGATATGTGCAAATACAACATGGCATCACAACATGACTCTACGACTCAAGTAATTTATTCAATAGGCTCCGAGGAGCGAGATATTACAAACATGGGTCTCATGACCCAACAATCAGAGCATACAAGTCAAAGCACATGCGGAAGCTTATCATGTCTGGGTACAGACATCTATAAATGAAAAAGGCTGAGAAGCCTGACTATCTACCAGATCCTGCCAAGGGCACAAGATCGTAGCTGAGGTAACAAGCTAAACGTCGAAGCCCACGTGGAACTACTAGTGAGACTAAGTCTCTCTGCAAAAACATAAATTAAGCAACGTGAGTACAAATGTACCCAGCAAGACTTACATCAGAACTAACTACATATGCATCATTATCAACAAAGGGGATGGTGGAGTTTAACTGCAGCAAGCCAGCTTTGACTTGGTGGCTATCTTGAACTACGACTGCAAGTAACTCTTTTGAGGTGGCGCACACGAGTCCACATATTCACCATATCAATACACCACTATGGATCCGCTCTCGTCTCCCTACGAGAGCGCCATCCATAGCACTCACGCTTATCTTGCGTATTTTAGAGTATCCACTTTCACTTGTCTATGAACTGATATAAGCAACCCAGAAGTCCTTTACCGCGGACACGGCTATTCGAATAGATGATGTTAACCCTGCAGGGGTGTACTTCTTCATACATGTTTCCACCACTTAGCGTCTGCACACGACATGTGCTCGGCAGACTTCAAGCGAAAGCCGACGTGGGTGTAGACCACGACCTACCTAAACACTCAAGTCTCTAGTCCAGGTTTATCGCCTATTCGGGTTCCATCCATGAGGAGATCCGGCCGGAGTTTCGCTCACAGCCCCAAACGATGTGAACAGGGTTCCGTGACACCAAACGGGCGCCCGGTATACCCGGCCACGTGCCTACCGCATCACAGCCCACCCCTACGGTCAGCGCTATCCACGGCCTCCAGCATACTACAAACACCAGAAACTACTTGCAACTCCTGGACAGAGGACAAGGGTGAATAAGAAGTCGAGCGGGGTCATATTTCAGGGCCCAATGTATGGTAGTAGCTGAATCATGGATCACAAACACAGAACTCAGTTCCTGAGGATGGCTTCAATGAGACAACCCACCATGTACTCCTACATGGCCTCTCACCGATACCTTTTACCAAATCGTGTTCACACACCTAGCTCACACATAGTAGGACATGTTCACACACTTCTGATTCACCCCCGATGAATCAGACCTGACTCAACTCTAAGCAGTAGCAGGCATGACAAACAAGCAGGAATGAGTAGGCACAACAGGGCTCAAACAAGTCCTACTCATGCTAGTGGGTTTCATCTATTTATTGTGGAATGACAGGTCATGCAAAGGATAAAGGGGTTCAGCTACCGCAGCAAGTAACAGATGAATCGTTGTTGTCCTAATGCAGTAAAAGAGAGCAGGAGCGAGAGAGTGGGATTATATCGGAATGAACAAGGGGGTTTTGCTTGCCTGGCACTTCTGAAGATAGCATTGAGTCTTCATCAGTGTCAACGATCACATCATCGGTATCACGTCTATCGAGAGGGGACAAATACCGGCAACACAGAAGGGAACACAATCAATGCAATGCACAATATGATGCATGATCATGACATGGCAAAATGAATGTGTTTTGGGCTAATGCAACTAGCAACAGATTAAATGAAGTTGGTTTGAATACAAGATTCAAATTCAAACTCCATATGTGATTATTCAAATGCCATTTAATTGATTTGTCCAAAACAGAGGACAAACATTGTTCAAACATGCATGAAAATGGTACAGATGGATTCCTTGAATTTTCCTAATAATTTTTCATATATAAATTATTTAATTTGGAGTTACGGTTGAATTTCTATGAATTTTAGAAGTTTATACAATTTTCTGGAATTTCCTGAATTATTTTAAAACCAGAAAATGATTTATTGCGTCAGCACTAGGTCATGCTGATGTCAGCAGGTCAACTAGGCGGGTCCAGGTCAAACCTGACAGTGGGTCCCGCGTGTCAGTGACTCAGTTGGTTAACCGGGTTGATTAGGGTTAAACTAATACTAACCAAAATGTCAGCAGGGCTGGGCCCACATGTCAGTGGCTTAAATAATTAACTAAATTAATTAGTGTTAACTAATCTAACACCTAAACTAATTAACAGGGGCTGGCCCCACCTGTCATCGACCCAGGGGGGGTTCCGTCGTGGTCAAGTGGGTCAACCCCACCGGTGACATGACGCCGGCGAGGCCAGATGCGGCGGCGGGCTTCGGAAATCGCCCTCAGGGCATCATTTCGAGCGCGGTTAGTTGCATTCAAACGCACGCAGTGGCACGCGTCGAACGGTGGTGGTTGTCGGACCTGTGGTGGCCGGAGCCGATGACGGCGAGCTCCAAGGCGGCGGCCGAAGTTCGGGTGTGCTTGGAATCGGCGTTGTGGTGCACGGTGAGACGAACGGGTGGGCTAGATCGGCTCCTGGGAGCAGTGCGAGCGCGATGACATGCTCAGGGGCAAGCTGGGCTTGCTCAAGCCATGGTGACGACTTCGCCGGCGGCGAGCACAACTCGGCTATGTGCATCTGTGGCTAGGGCGCGAAATCGACGCGGGGAGAAGAGGGGAATCGACCGGAGGCTCATAGGGGTTGCGACGGTGGCCTCGGGGAGCTCGGGGAGGCGTCAGGGAGGGCACACGGTCGCCGGCGATCTCGGCGGCCGAAGCTTGAAGAAGAGGTCGGGGAAGCCGCTGCAGGGCGCGTCCGCTCGTGTGGCTTGGCGGGGACGGTGTAGAGGTCAGCGGCGGAGCTTCTGGAACTGGCGAAAGGGCGAGGGAGGGCTGGTGGCTGCGGCTATGGCGAACAGCGGCGACGGCGACTCTCGGGTGAGCTCAGGGAAGGGAGTCAGGGGAGGGAGAGAGGGTGCAGCGAGTGAGGGAGAGGTGAGAGGGGGTCGGGGAGGCGCGTGGCGTCACCGGGGCATCGAGGAGGAAGCAGGAGGTGGCCAGGGGAAGCAGGAGGTGGTCGAGGCCTCTCGGGCGCGCGCCACGCCTCGGTCCTTCTGGCGAGGAGGAAGACGACAGGGGGAGTGGAGATGGGCTGGGCCGTGCTGGGCCAGGTAAGTGGGCGCCAGGTAAGTTAGGTAGGTGGCCTGGTGGCCTTCTCTCCCTTTCTTTTATTTCCTCTTTTCTATTTCTATTTTCTGTAGTTTGTTTTGATTTAGTTTTAGACACTAAATCATTTTAATAAATTCTGTAGGTTTTTATGTGGCTTGCTAAAATATATACAAAGCCACTCACAAACTTCCAGAATTATTTGGAGTCATATTTAATATATATTAAATATAAATCCAAAGCAAATAGTTATTGGATTAATTCAAATGGCCCAAAATAATTAACTCTGAGATACCAAAAATATTGTTTTGAGTTTTACCTCTTTGCAATATTTTCAGAGACTAAGAGGAACATTTTCTTGGACTTCTTTGAGAAGATTTTAATGTTGATCATTTTTAGAAGGTTTCTGAGGCTTTGAAAATCCCTCAATTCAAATTTCATTTGAATTAAAACATGATGCTCACATGAGGCCTAGCCTAGTGCACAACAGGACCAGGGATGTGACAACTCACCCCCACTAAACAAAAATCTCGTCCCGAGATTCAAGCGTAGGGTAAGGTGAAGGGGCAACGCAAACTAGCACAATCTTCACGATCCAGGGTGCATTCCATAAGAGTGTTGATTTGATCACCATCATTATCTTGATGTCTTGCTCCGAGAACTCCAACCAACATGACAACAAGAGGAGAAGGAAACTCTAGAAGGATCAATCTTCTCGAAGGTCGAACAACTCAGGATTAACTCTCGGAATGAGACATAGCAACATCTCTCGAGCTGAGAGACGAAGCACACCTCTAGAGGGATGGAGTGGAGCAGATGACGAGGTTTACCAGGTAGACTACAATTCCACGCTTAAAAGGGTGGTGAATGGTTGTCAACGTAGCGAGGAGTTGAGTTGCCATGATACCATAACGGGGCACCTTAGGGAAGGTGACTTGTAGATATATCCCCTTAAGTGGCAAAAAGAATTACCTTTGATTCAAAGATCATTGAAACTCTTTAAACCAACCTAAGGCAATTCTCGACCGATCGTTTGGAGGGGGTCGGTAGAATGGCATACTCGGACTTGAATGATGTGGATTACCTTGTTGAAGACAACGTAATGGATGAATTTGCTTATCACCGGAAATGGAAGAGACCCATGGTAGAATGGCACAATGGCGGTGCAAGCTGGGAACAGAATGCAAATGCTGGGAATGATTCTGGTAACTGGGGAAGAACCCAACAATAGAGAGTGAATTCACCGTTTGAAAGGGTCATAGCATTGTCGAGGAAGCTGAGAGGAATCCGAGTTAGTGCCGATGACAACACGTAGCGCTTGTGCGTGCTCTCAAGAACTTGAGCATTTCCACAATCATCAAGGTTTTATCAACAACCGCGTCAAGGGTGCTGACAACACAACATACTACCATGATGAATAGCGATGGACGATGCAGATGCAAAGGAGGATAACACTTTCTCAGATTCCACCTTAGCGAGGCCAAGCAAATAAAATCTGGATGATCGACCGAGAGACATTTAGCACTCCGCTTCTAATGTTCTCCTTGATGTGCTAGCGTAATCCACCCATAGATATGGTTTGATATCTAGAACATCAAGTAAAAAGGTCGGACTTCGGGAGCACAAAAATCCATAAGGAACAACTACTAGAATAAGTTCTACGAGATCCTTATGGGGAGGTGGCCAACTTCCTCAATCAAGATATTATAATAACAGGTCTTCCGGCTGGGTGTATTGGCCACGACATCCACTTTACCGGTTTCCGAGGGACCGATATTATAATTCTTGGGAAATGTTCCAACCATCACATCTGCCTGAGATTCAGATCTGGTTGGTGTCAGGATATCCCAGACTCATCAAGTCTAGAAAGAAAAATGAAAGTTTGCAACACAAATCGACGAGATAATGTTGCGGGATTCTCGGGGAGTGAGCTACGATAGTAAGCTCCAAAACATGAGCTGGTTCTGCTACAAACATGCGAACACGTTGTCCCAAACAAGCATGGCCACGTAGTAGTCTTATAATTAAACACTACCGAGTTCAGGTGGAGAACCATCATCGAGGATATCGAAGTCTTTACGCAAGTCCATGGATTAGATCCCAAGCATAGACTTCTTTTCCTTGAACAAGTCAATCAGTGGCTTAGTGTGCTAGGGACACATATAGAATGAAGGTTGCAAGCCTCCAGACTACAGAATACTTCGCACGTGTGCATGACTGATTTGGGGATGATTCCAAAGGAAACAAAACAATCTTTCTCGAATCCACGGCGGCAACTTGCATCAAATGCACATGAACTAGAGGAAGTCACTTCTTACATCTGAACATATGCTTCATGAGCTAGCATGAACAAATGCTTTCAAAAGTTTTCCAACACTAGCTTAATGTTCAGCAAAATTATGGAGAAGACAAGGATGTTGTCAATGGGCTCAACAACAATTCATCTGGGTTTCCTTTCAAAAGGAATTCCATAGTTAAGTGAACAAGTGATAGCATTGGTCAGACCCAAAAGATATAATGGTGTATGCTCGAGGGATCAACCACGAGTAAGACAACATTACGAACATCGTTGGTACTGATTTGATTTGACGATAGCCCACACTCAAATCAAGGATTGATAAGACAATAGGTCCAACAACTGATCACAGGGACCAATCGATGAAGATATCATCTTTCTTCAACACACACTACACAAGAATATCCCTTTGGAACGAACTAAGTCAGACAAGCTTTTATCTTCCAACTCTCCAAGTTGTTGTCTAGCTTAACCAACTAGCTCAGGGATATCTAACACCGATTCTTGGAGAGAAGGTGGTTCATAAGAAACCAACTTGATCACGAGCTCAACATAACGGTCAGGTGACGACCTGGTGATACTTCCGAGAAGACATTCAGAAAATCACGAACCACCGATATGTTACTAAGCTCGAGAACAATCTCGCTTTTGAGGGCAAGACAATATGATCAAATGAGTGAGGACTTGACAAGATCCTAACTCATCAATCGAAGGGTGCACCGAAATAAGGACTAGGTAGCACGATCAGTCTTAGAAGGACGATTCAAAAACCAACATGCTAAGAATGAAATTATTATCCTTTAACTACCAAGCAACGAGGTTGCTGGGAGTATTGATTTCACACATCACAATTCATTTGTTGGTATTCTGGTTGCATCAACACGAGGACCGAGGAATGACTAATGATGGTGAGAAGTATCACTACCAAGAGTTCATAGGATGGTGTGCAATTCCTATAACAATCCCGATATAAAGATGGTAATACCCCAAGGTAGAGCAGAACAAAAGCTGGATTAGCAATTTGTTCTGCCGAGCACAACTTCTTTGACCCAATCCTGGATATGGAAGAGGTACTGGAGTTTGTTTCTCCTAGCCATTCCACGATAGAATGGCTTGACGGACCACAAGAGTAATAGGTATCGATAAACGAATGCATGCATACTCTTGACTATCAATTGATAGACGAGGGTCAGAATGCAACTAAAGAGAACAACTCAAAGGAACATATAATTTTCTGAGTTGTGGATGCATAGATTAGTATGTCGAGCGAGATCAACATTTCTTCCAGATAACCCATGCAGAGAGATAGGACTGGCAGAGTCACAATATAGCATGGAGAACTCATCGAGAGCACTCTTGCTGTCATCTTTTGGTTCAGAAGAACTCCTGCCAAGAATGGTTCATGGTAATTGGAAGAAGGATGTACCATGAACCTCGAGGACTATCGCAAAGGTTACTGATAACCTAAAGGAACTAGCAAACACTATCAACATGAAGTAAGTAGAGTGAATCTCGGGTTCAAGAACCCAAGAATAGAATACCTACTAACCAAATGGCATCACGGGATGCTTTCGATAATGACGGCCAGAATCATCACACTGGAAACACAGATCATGGCTAGACCACTAGATGATCCCCTAAGCACTTAGGGTCATAATTATTAACTCCAACATATATGTCGAGGCAACAGAGTACCTCAACTCACCGATTAGTGTGGTTAATCTGGCCCAAAGGAACATCGGAACGGGAGGAAGGGATTTTGCAAATGCTTCAGACTATCTAGAAACCTGGGATGACTCGGACAGCATAACGGCTGTAAATGCTCAAAAAGATTTGAGACAATCACAAAAATGGTGGCATAACCACTCAGAAGCACAATATCAAGGTTCCGAGATCATCAGTTAACATACAGAAGTAATAGGAACTGAAACGAGGCTTAAGTCCAAGAATTCTATAAGTCTACGGACTAGTAACACGTGATCCTGATAGAAAGAAGAGAAAGTCTAGTTCCTTAACCCCGCAGGAAAGATAAGATGACTCAGATCAGAAGGGCATAAGGTATAAGGAGTAAAAAGAGCCTTACGTTCCATCCCACAATCAATTCCCTTATATAACTAAAGAATTTCTAGACTCAACTTCGACCAGTTTGGCTTGGTAATCCTACAGGCAGTCAAGCTCTGATACCAAAGCTGTCAGGACCCCGAATCAATGCCACATCGATCTAGCATGTAACACCTCATATCACTTTGCGGCCTCACGCACGGTATTCCCACGGGTGTCGCCTTACCTTTGCCCGGGACCGTTTGCGCCTTTTGGCACACGTATATGATAGTGTCGCTAGCATCCATATGATAAGGAGCCCGGGATGACATGGCTAGTCGTAAACCCAAAGTGGCACAAACTTACAGGGACAGGCATCCATGACCCAGCATCGAACGTGTCGGTCATCAGTGAGTGAATCCAGGCTGTAGCACTAGGCTAGCAGGACTCCGGTGAACCGGGCTGTAGCGGGCTAACAGGACTCCGGTATTCATCGTGTGACATTTCCCCGAAGGGACAGACACAGGAACGAAGAAGGACACATGCCGGCCAGCCTAAGTGTTCCGGAGCAGTAGCAAGCTACCATGGCTCGATGGAAACACTAGGAGACATTTCCCGGTAAGAGAGGCTACTAAAGATAAACAACTAGATGGTCAGATCCCACACATACCAAGCATTTCAATAACATACACACAATATGCTCGATATGTGCAAATACAACATGGCATCACAACATGACTCTACGACTCAAGTAATTTATTCAATAGGCTCCGAGGAGCGAGATATTACAAACATGGGTCTCATGACCCAACAATCAGAGCATACAAGTCAAAGCACATGCGGAAGCTTATCATGTGTGGGTACAGACATCTATAAATGAAAAAGGCTGAGAAGCCTGACTATCTACCAGATCCTGCCGAGGGCACAAGATCGTAGCTGAGGTAACAAGCTAAACGTCGAAGCCCACGTGGAACTACTAGTGAGACTGAAGTCTCTCTGCAAAAACATAAATTAAGCAACGTGAGTACAAATGTACCCAGCAAGACTTACATCAGAACTAACTACATATGCATCATTATCAACAAAGGGGATGGTGGGGTTTAACTGCAGCAAGCCAGCTTTGACTCGGTGGCTATCTTGAACTACGACTGCAAGTAACTCTTTTGAGGTGGCGCACACGAGTCCACATATTCACCATATAAATACACCACTATGGATCCGCTCTCGTCTCCCTACGAGAGCGCCATCCATAGCACTCACGCTTATCTTGCGTATTTTAGAGTATCCACTTTCACTTGTCTATGAACTAATATAAGCAACCTAGAAGTCCTTTACCGCGGACACGGCTATTCGAATAGATGATGTTAACCCTGCAGCGGTGTACTTCTTCATACATGTTTCCACCACTTAGCGTCTGCACACGACATGTGCTCGGCAGACTTCAAGCGAAAGCCGACGTGGGTGTAGACCACGACCTACCTAAACACTCAAGTCTCTAGTCCAGGTTTATCGCCTATTCGGGTTCCATCCATGAGGAGATCCGGCCGGAGTTTCGCTCATAGCCCCAAACGATGTGAACAGGGTTCCGTGACACCAAACGGGCACCCGGTATACCCGGCCACGTGCCTACCGCATCACAGCCCACCCCTACGGTCAGCGCTATCCACGGCCTCCAGCATACTACAAACACCAGAAACTACTTGCAACTCCTGGACAGAGGACAAGGGTGAATAAGAAGTCGAGCGGGGTCATATTTCAGGGCCCAATGTATGGTAGTAGCTGAATCATGGATCACAAACACAGAACTCAGTTCCTGAGGAAGGCTTCAATGAGACAACCCACCATGTACTCCTACATGGCCTCTCACCGATACCTTTTACCAAATCGTGTTCACACACCTAGCTCACACATAGTAGGACATGTTCACACACTTCTGATTCACCCCCGATGAATCAGACCTGACTCAACTCTAAGCAGTAGCAGGCATGACAAACAAGCAGGAATGAGTAGGCACAACAGGGCTCAAACAAGTCCTACTCATGCTAGTGGGTTTCATCTATTTACTGTGGAATGACAGGTCATGCAAAGGATAAAGGGGTTCAGCTACCGCAGCAAGTAACAGATGAATCGTTGTTGTCCTAATGCAGTAAAAGAGAGCAGGAGCGAGAGAGTGGGATTATATCGGAATGAACAAGGGGGTTTTGCTTGCCTGGCACTTCTGAAGATAGCATTGAGTCTTCATCAGTGTCAATGATCACATCATCGGTATCACGTCTATCGAGAGGGGACAAATACCGGCAACACAGAAGGGAACACAATCAATGCAATGCACAATATGATGCATGATCATGACATGGAAAAATGAATGTGTTTTGGGCTAATGCAACTAGAAACAGATTAAATGAAGTTGGTTTGAATACAAGATTCAAATTCAAACTCCATATGTGATTATTCAAATGCCATTTAATTGATTTGTCCAAAACAGAGGACAAACATTGTTCAAACATGCATGAAAATGGTACAGATGGATTCCTTGAATTTTCCTGATAATTTTTCATATATAAATTATTTAATTTGGAGTTACGGTTGAATTTCTATGAATTTTAGAAGTTTATACAATTTTCTAGAATTTCCTGAATTATTTTAAAACCAGAAAATGATTTATTGCGTCAGCACTAGGTCATGCTGATGTCAGCAGGTCAACTAGGCGGGTCCAGGTCAAACCTGACAGTGGGTCCCGCGTGTCAGTGACTCAGTTGGTTAACCGGGTTGATTAGGGTTAAACTAATACTAACGAAAATGTCAGCAGGGCTGGGCCCACATGTCAGTGGCTTAAATAATTAACTAAATTAATTAGTGTTAACTAATCTAACACCTAAACTAATTAACAGGGGCTGGCCCCACCTGTCATCGACCCAGGGGGGTTCCGCCGTGGTCAAGTGGGTCAACCCCACCGGCGACATGACGCCGGCGAGGCCAGATGCGGCGGCGGGCTTCGGAAATCGCCCTCAGGGCATCATTTCGAGCGCGGTTAGTTGCATTCAAACGCACGCAGTGGCACGCGTCGAACGGTGGTGGTGGCCGGACCTATGGTGGCCGGAGCCAACGACGGCGAGCTCCAAGGCGGCGGCCGGAGTTCGGGTGTGCTTGGAATCGGTGTTGTGGTGCACGGTGAGACGAATGGGTGGGCTAGATCGGCTCCTGGGAGCAGTGCGAGCGCGATGACATGCTCAGGGGCAAGCTGGGCTTGCTCAAGCCATGGTGACGACTTCACCGGCGGCGAGCACAACTCGGCTATGTGCATCTGTGGCTAGGGCGCGAAATCGACGCGGGGAGAAGAGGGGAATCGACCGGAGGCTCACAGGGGTTGCGACGGTGGCCTCGGGGAGCTCGGGGAGGCGTCAGGGAGGGCACACGGTCGCCGGCGATCTCGGCGGCCGAAGCTGGAAGAAGAGGTCGGGGAAGCCGCTGCAGGGTGCGTCTGCTCGTGTGGCTTGGCGGGGACGGTGTAGAGGTCAGCGGCGGAGCTTCTGGAACTGGCGGAAGGGCGAGGGAGGGCTGGTGGCTGCGGCTATGGCGAACGGCGGCGACGGCGAATCTCGGGTGAGCTCGGGGAAGGGAGTCAGGGGAGGGAGAGAGGGTGCAGCGAGTGAGGGAGAGGTGAGAGGGGGTCGGGGAGGCGCGTGGCGTCACCGGGGCGTCGAGGAGGAAGCAGGAGGTGGCCAGGGGAAGCAGGAGGTGGTCGAGGCCTCTCGGGCGCGCGCCACGCCTCGGTCCTTCTGGCGAGGAGGAAGACGACAGGGGGAGTGGAGATGGGCTGGGTCATGCTGGGCCAGGTAAGTGGGCGCCAGGTAAGTTAGGTAGGTGGCCTGGTGGCCTTCTCTCCCTTTCTTTTATTTCCTCTTTTGTATTTCTATTTTCTGTAGTTTGTTTTGATTTAGTTTTAGACACTAAATCATTTTAATAAATTCTGTAGGTTTTTATGTGGCTTGCTAAAATATATACAAAGCCACTCACAAACTTCCAGAATTACTTGGAGTCATATTTAATATATATTAAATATAAATCCAAAGCAAATAGTTATTGGATTAATTCAAATGGCCCAAAATAATTAACTCTGAGATACCAAAAATATTGTTTTGAGTTTTACCTCTTTGCAATATTTTCAGAGACTAAGAGGAACATTTTCTTGGACTTCTTTGAGAAGATTTTAATGTTGATAATTTTTAGAAGGTTTCTGAGGCTTTGAAAATCCCTCAATTCAAATTTCATTTGAATTAAAACATGATGCTCACATGAGGCCTAGCCTAGTGCATAACAGGACCAGGGATGTGACAACAACTATGCCCCTCGGTGCGGTGCGGGGGCAAGTCATGTTACGGACTCGCCTCCGCATGCAACGCCGCGGCACACCGCGTCATCGCCTGCTACGGCTCGTTCCTGGCTCGGCCTCGCCGGGATGGGG
>NC_041391.1:392707876-392743324 GCF_002162155.2 Triticum dicoccoides
CTGCCCCCCCCCCACACACACACACGCACCAACACACCCCTAAGATAGATAATGGGGGCAAGTCCATACAAGGAAGATGTGTCAGTACAACTATGCCCCTCGGTGCGGTGTGGGGGCACGCCACGTCGTCGCCTGCTACGGCTCGTTCGTAGAACAAAACTCACAAGAACTAGAACAAAAAAATTTATCAGTCCAAGTCACTAGTGGAGTCAAGTACTAGATTCAAACAACAAAAAAAAGAAAAAAAATTGACCGCCCAAGGACAAAAAAGTACTATTCCAAGTTACTGGTGGAGTCAAGTACTAGATTCAAACAACAAAAAAGGAAAAAAATTGACCGTCAGTCCAAGTCACTAGTGGAATCAAGTAATAGATTCAAATAACAAAAATAAGAAAAAAATTGACCGCCCAAGGACCAAAAAGTACCAGTCCAAGTTACTGGTGGAGTCAAGTACTAGATTCAAACAACAAAAAAGGAAAAAATTGACCGCCCAAGGACAGGCGCAGGCCCTGACAATGCTAGATACTTGAACTCGAGCCCGTGGGCGAATCCCTAGTAATCCGCACAACGCAGGGCCCGCCGTCCCGGGCCCACAGGTCATGAGAGAGAGCGAGCGCCGTGTATAAGCACTCAGGTAAGTGTTCAGAGGAGTTCGACTGGTGAACCTCGGCTGCAGTTATAAACAGGTCTAGAGCCCCCTCGACTAGCGAGGTGGGACTAAACCCATAGCACACGCGCACGCCACGCTGGACAACCGCGCGGATGAGCTATCCGGGCCGAAAACAACGACTCAGGCCGATGGCCCAACACAGTACTTCGCCCCATTACAACAATCCAGCAGATCACACACGGCAAAAAGAAAACAAAATGCAGATAATTTAAAAAAAACCTCACAAGAAATCAGTTCATAAACAAAAATATTGTAAAAAGTCCAAACACATCTTAATGGTAAGAAGTAAAAAAATCAAAAAAAAAATGGAAAATTAAACATAGAAGATTGTAAATAAAATTTTCAGAAACAAATTTATAAAAAGTTCAACTACTACAATTCATAAGGTTCAAGTACAAATAATAGTACTGTGCAGCAAAGATTAAAATCTTTTAATTTTAAAAAATACTAGAACTACCATTATTCAACTATAAAAAAGAAAAAATGTGCTCCAAAATTCATGTAAAAAAGTAAGAAAAAATGTTATACAACAAACAAATTTGACTGGTAATTGACAATCTAAAATAGTTCGGTGCTATCATTAACAGAATGTAAGTTCAGCAAACTCACTACCCAAAAGGGGTTCTAAAAACATCATCAGCGTATAGCACCGTCTGCGAGTTATGAACATGAAAATATACCAGTCAAAACAAAGGATGCCCATCAGTTCAACTATAGAATTGTTCTAGTACTAATATAAAGAATATATAAATAAAACAGTTATACTTGAGAAAAACAATAGGAAAAGCATTACATAACTTGTTCCAAACCATACAGTTCAACCATCTCACATGCAAATGTTTTAAAAGAAAAAATACTGCAACATAATCAACCGCACACAAATCTCACAACCGGCATCATTTACCACATTTAAACCGACATCACATAAATTATGAACGTCAGAGAGTCATCTTCTTTGGAGAACATAACCATAACCACATCGCCATCCTCAAATCCAGACTCTACCACAAACTTCTTCCACCCAGTAGTTAGCTTGATGCAACCATCAAAGTCGATGTGGTAGGCAACATCCATCAACTGATACCCATTTTTGTCTGAAGTCTCCATCTTCAGAACACCGAAACTAGGAGCAACAATTCTGATCCTGGGTGACATATTCTGCAAATGGGCATGGGAGTACAAAACAAAGTGAACACCTGACATAACTGAATTTTTACACAGACATAGGAATGATTTGCATAACAAACTAAAAAAGAAAAAATCTGAACCAAAACAATAACACAAAACTAACTAGACATGTGAACTAACTAAACTGAAGAAATATACATATCAATACACCTACAGTAAAAACATCTGACAAAAACATATCAAGGATTATACAAAAATGGATAAAATACTGTTAAGTAATGAACAAATACACACAGAAATCCCTACTGTTAAATTCTGACAAAACCAAGTAAAAAAATATAGACAAACTATTCATAAGACTAAACTTCAGATTCAGTCCGTGGTATTCAAATAGAGACCAACAAAAAAGTAGAAAATAAAATGAATAGAAACACATACCCATGATTCCTTCAAGTCACCAACCGTCAGGCGACAAACATAGGGTGTACGAAACCTATGGTTGTTGTACAGCAGACAAGAAATTTGCCCACGACGCTGAGTCTGGGTGAGCTCCAAACTAGATTCGTACACACAGCCGTCAGCTATGCACGCCATCTTTGCCAGGCATGCGCATGAACAATCCTCCATGGAACACACATGAACAAGGGAAAAAACAACAAAGAGAAGAGGGAGGAACCTAGATCTGATTCTGGAAGAAGGAAGAAAAAGGAGGGGGAGACTTGGCCACACACCACACATAGATGGATAGAATTTATAGATAGGGAGGCTCGCAGATTATAAAAATAATAAATAGGCAGGTGGGCAGCCAGCTGGTAGGAAATAGTTATTATACAAGCCATGCAACATTTGACCGCAAATTAGTTCAACTTCAGATAAACAAGCAGTTCATAAGTGCACATGTCAAACATATCCAGACAAAAGAATACATTCAGAGATAAAACAGTTGAATTCATTTAGTCATTCAAACATCTACTCCCTCACAACAAAAATCTTAAAAACATAATATTCACTACTTCAGTCATAATGATCAAAGAAACGACGCCATTTGGCCCTGGTGGATGGATGTGGAGCCGTGGCTGCTCTCGCCCTAGCCCAACTAATATTCTGAATATAGTTCCTTCCCCTGCCCTCTGGGAAAAGAAGCTCCAATTAATTGGAGTTGCAAGTATCCATCACCTCGCATGCAAGGCATCTGTTGAACTCTGCCTCCGGTTCCTCCTCGGCACCATGTCGCGCCATCTGCCTGCACCTGCGCCTCCTCCTCCTCTGCTCCCCTACTGCAGCCCTTACATTGATGGCGTACCCCTCCTCCTCTGTGACATCTCCCAGCTCAGGATCCATCTCGCTTTTCTTTGGTTGCAGCTTGTAGAATGAAAGTGACAGAGGGCTCGGGCTTTATAATGAAAGTGCAGAGCTATCGATACGAAGCCAGTTCCGATGTCAACGCAAAGTAAGACAACTTTGACACGCATCAGTCCAACTACACATATGGCAGCAATTCAAACAACACTGAAAACATGCAACTTAATTACACAGTTTGACCAGATTACAAGAATCGCAGCATACAGTCAGCCGCCATACACCACCTCTGCCAACGACAAAATAACATGGGGATCCGGGGTAGAAACAACTCAAAGAAGCAAAATTGACAACGCAAATCTTTTCATACAATCCTCATATCTCTCCCTGCAACGCAAATTCGAAAGTAAAACAACAAAAAAAGAAGAACAAATTTGCATGGCGGGCGTGGAAAACGACCAAGAACACCAAAACTTGTAATCAGAAATTACAGATGAAATTAATCTCCAAAAACTCTAACATAGTGATAATTCTCACATCAAAAACAACAAATAGGACGTAAATTGAGGCCTAGTAACACCATGGTAAACACCAAAGCCCAAAACACGTTCGCCGCCAAAATGCCCACGCCGTCACCTCCGGTGTTTACGGATCGCAAAACACAACCAGGTGAGCGCGCGCACGTGCGGAACCACTTACATGTCTCCTCTAGCAACGAATGGCCTGCAGCATCACGTAGGAGAATGACCGGAAGCTCCACGTGGCATCCCTTGTTTCCGTCCGTCGTACACGCAGGAAGATCAGTTCAAGTGGAAAACCACGTCAGTCCAGACTATGAACTACGTCAGTTTAGAAAGGGTAACAGAATAATATTCTGTTACGCGTAACAGAATAGCCCAGATGTATACATATGTGTTCTATCCTCTACATCATTCACTTATAGCTATGTCTTCATGTTGCTATTTTTTCCGACCTAAGTGAATGTAATCAGACCCTAATCCCTTCTGTGCTACTCCTTCAAATTCTTTCTGTCCAAGTCATGTGCATTCTATTGACACTTGTCAAATATCTTCTCTGTGTCCTAGTCAGTAGAAGATACAGAGACACACATTTAAAATTGTCTTTAATGTCTTATCCTTTGCCTGAAAACAGGAGAAGCCGGAACGACCACCCGATAATCCAGGCATGCATGGGAACATAGATCAACTCCTCATAAGTTTCATGCATGCCACGTGTTCCTCATATGTGAACCACTAGGGGCATTTGCATAATTGCATTGTGTCACCCTCCTCCTTCCTATAAATACACACCCCTCGCGGTCAATACATTTTGTTCCACATCGACACCTCACTCAAACTCTAGCGCCACCGCTAGCTCGCGTCGACACCGGAGATGAAACGCTTAGCTGCCGCGACTTCTTCGACACCGTCCTCACACCTTGTGTGGACCTCTTCCTCTCCGCCACTGCCATAGGTGTCTTCTGCCGCCAAGTTAAGGCGCGGAAGATTGGACTGCTTGGCCTCCCTTCTACTGTTGGGGAACGTAGTAATTTCAAAAAATTTCCTACGCACACGCAAGATCATGGTGATGATATAGCAACGAGGGGAGAGTGTTGTCTACGTACCCTCGTAGACCGAAGCGGAAGCGTTGACGCAACGTAGAGGAAGTAGTCGTACGTCCTCCGGTTCAACCGATCCAAGTACCGTTACTCTGGCACCTCCGAGTTCTTGACACGCGTACAGCTCGATGACGCACCCTCGATCTCCGATCCAGCAGAGGCGCCGAGGGGGAGTTCCGTCAGCACGACGGCGTGGTGACGATCTTGATGTTCTCCTGTTGCAGGGCTTCGCCTAAGCACCGCTACAATATGACCGAGGTGTAATATCGTGGAGGGGGGCACCGCACACGGCTAAGGAACGATCAATGATCAACTTGTGTGTTCTAGGGTGCCCCCCTACCCTCGTATATAAAGGAGGGAGGGAGGAGGTGGCCGGCCCTAGGGGGGCGCGCCATGAGGAGGGGGAAACCTACTCCAAGTAGGTTTCCCTCTCTTTTCCTTATCTTATTTGGAGGGGGAAGGAAAGAGTACTAGTATTAGGAAGTAGTACTAGTAGTAGTAATAGGAAGAGGGGGAAGGAGAAAGGAAAGGGGGGGCCGGCCCCCCTCCCCAATTCGGATTGGGCTTGGGGGGGCGCGCCCCCTTCCCTTGCTCCTTCTCTCTTCCTCCTACATGGGCCCAATAAGGCCCATATACCTCCCGGGGGGTTCCGGTAACCTTCCGGGGCTCCAAACTTCTCCGGAACCTTTCCGGTGTCCAAATATATCCGTCCAATATATCAATCTTTATGTCTCGACCATTTCGAGACTCCTCGTTATGTCCGTAATCATATCCGGGACTCCGAACAACCTTCGGTACATCAATATACATAAACTCATAATATAACTGTCATCGAAACCTTAAGCGTGCGGACCCTACGGTTCGAGAACGATGTAGACATGACTGAGACACCTCTCTGGTCAATAACCAATAGCGGGACCTGGATGCCCATATTGGTTCCTACATATTCTACGAAGATCTTTATCGGTCAAACCGCATAACAACATACGTTCTTCCCTTTGTCATCGGTATGTTACTTGTCCGAGATTCGATCGTCGGTATCCAATACCTAGTTCAATCTCGTTATCAACAAGTCTCTTTACTCGTTCTGTAATACTTCATCTTATAACTAACTCATTAGTTACATGCTTGCAAGGCTTAGGTGATGAGCATTGCCGAGAGGGCCCAGAGATACCTCTTCGACAATCGGAGTGACAAAACCTAATCTCGAATTATGCTAACTCAACATGTACCTTCGGAGACACCTGTAGTACTCCTTTATAATCACCCAGTTACGTTGTGACGTTACGTAGTACCCAAAGTGTTCCTCCGGTAAACGGGAGTTACACAATTCTCATAGTTACAGGAACATGTATAAGTCATGAAGGAAGCAATAGCAGAATACTAAACGATCAAGTGCTAAGCTAACGGGATGGGTCATGTCAATCACCTCATTCTCCTAATGATGTGATCCCATTAATCAAATGACAACACATGTCAATGGTTAGGAAACATAACCATCTTTGATTAATGAGCTAGTCAAGTAGAGGCATACTAGTGACTATATGTTTGTCTATGTATTCACACATGTATCATGTTTCCGGTTAATACAATTCTAGCATGAATAATAAACATTTATCATGATATGAGGAAATAAATAATAACTTTATTATTGCCTCTAGGGCATATTTCCTTCAGTCTCCCACTTGCACTAGAGTCAATAATCTAGATTACATAGTAATGATTCTAACACCCATGGAGTGTTGGTGCTGATCATGTTTTGCTCGTGAGAGAGGCTTAGTCAACGGGTCTGCAACATTCAGATCCGTATGTATCTTGCAAATCTCTATGTCTCCCACTTGGACTTGGTCCCGAATGGAATTGAAGCGTCTCTTGATGTGCTTGGTCCTCTTGTGAAATCTGGATTCCTTTGCCAAGGCAATTGCACCAGTATTGTCACAGAAGATCTTCATTGGTCCCGATGCACTAGGTATGACACCTAGATCGGAAATGAACTCCTTCATCCAGACTCCTTCATTTGCTGCTTCAGAAGCAGCTATGTACTCCGCTTCACATGTAGATCCTGCCACGACGCTTTGTTTAGAACTGCACCAACTTACAGCTCCACCGTTTAATAAAAACACGTATCCGGTCTGCGATTTAGAATCGTCCGGATCAGTGTCAAAGCTTGCATCGACGTAACCATTTACGACTAGCTCTTTGTCACCTCCATATATGAGAAACATATCCTTAGTCCTTTTCAGGTATTTCAGGATGTTCTTGACCGCTGTCCAGTGATCCACTCCTGGATTACTTTGGTACCTACCTGCCAAGCTTATTGCTAAGCATACGTCAGGTCTGGTACACAGCATTACATACATGATAGAGCCTATGGCTGAAGCATAGGGAACATCTTTCATTTTCTCTCTATCTTCTGCTGTGGTAGGGCATTGAGTTTGACTCAACTTCACACCTTGTAGCACAGGCAAGAATCCTTTCTTTGCCTGATCCATTTTGAACTTTTTCAAAATTTTGTCAAGGTATGTACTTTGTGAAAGTCCTATTAAGCGTCTTGATCTATCTCTATAGATCTTGATGCCCAATATGTAAGCAGCTTCACCGAGGTCTTTCATAGAAAAACTTTTATTCAAGTATCCCTTTATGCTATCCAGAAATTCTATATCATTTCCAATTAATAATATGTCATCAACATATAAAACTAGAAATGCTACAGAGCTCCCACTCACTTTCTTGTAAATACAGGCTTCTCCAAAAGTCTGTATAAAGCCATATGCTTTGATCACACTATCAAAACGTTTATTCCAATTCCGAGATGCTTGCACCAGTCCATAAATGGAACATTGGAGCTTGCACACTTTGTCAGCACCTTTTGGATCAACAAAACCTACAGATTGCATCATATACAACTCTTCTTCTAGAAATCCATTCAAGAATGCAGTCTTGACATCCATTTGCCAAATTTCATAATCATGAAATGCAGCAATAGCCAACATGATTCGGACAGACTTAAGCATCGCTATGGGTGAGAAAGTCTCATCGTAGTCAACCCCTTGAACTTGTCGAAAACCTTTTGCAACAAGTCGAGCTTTGTAGACAGTAACATTACCATCAGCGGCAGTCTTCTTCTTAAAGATCCATTTATTCTCAATGGCTTGCCGATCATCGGGCAAGTCAACCAAAGTCCATACTTTGTTTTCATACATGGATCCTATCTCAGATTTCATGGCCTCTAGCCATTTTGCGGAATCTGGGCTCATCATCGCTTCCTCATAGTTCGTAGGTTCATCATGGTCTAGTAACATGACTTCCAGAATAGGATTTCCGTACCACTCTGGTGCGGATCTTACTCTGGTAGACCTACGAGGTTCAGTAGAAACTTGATCTGAAGTTTCATGATCAATATCATTAGCTTCCTCACTAATTGGTGTAGTTGTCACAGGAACCGGTTCTTGTGATGAACTACTTTCCAATAAGGGAGTAGATACAGTTATCTCATCAAGTTCTACTTTCCTCCCACTCACTTCTTTCGAGAGAAACTCCTTCTCTAGAAAGGATCTGATTTTAGCAACGAAAATCTTGCCTTCAGATCTGTGATAGAAAGTGTACCCAATTGTCTCCTTTGGGTATCCTATGAAGACACATTTCTCCGATTTGGGTTCGAGCTTATCTGGTTGAAGTTTCTTCACATAAGCATCGCAGCCCCAAACTTTGAGAAACGACAACTTTGGTTTCTTGCCAAACCACAGTTCATAAGGCATCGTCTCAACGGATTTTGATGGTGCCCTATTTAACGTGAATGCGGCCGTCTCTAAAGCATAACCCCAAAACGATAGCGGTAAATCGGTAAGAGACATCATAGATCGCACCATATCAAGTAAAGTACAATTACGACGTTCGGACACACCATTTCGCTGTGGTGTTCCAGGTGGCATGAGTTGCGAAACTATTCCACATTGTTTCAAATGTAAACCAAACTCGTAACTCAAATATTCTCCTCCACGATCAGATCGTAGAAACTTTATTTTCTTGTTACGATGATTTTCTACTTCACTCTGAAATTCTTTGAACTTTTCAAATGTTTCAGACTTGTGCTTCATCAAGTAGATATACCCATATCTGCTCAAATCATCTGTGAAGGTGAGGAAATAACGATATCCGCCACGAGCCTCAACATTCATCGGACCACATACATCTGTATGTATGATTTCCAACAAATCTGTTGCTCTCTCCATAGATCCGGAGAACGGTATTTTGGTCATCTTGCCCATGAGGCACGGTTCGCAAGTACCAAGTGATTCATAATCAAGTGATTCCAGAAGTCCATCAGTATGGAGTTTCTTCATGCGTTTTACACCGATATGACCTAAACGGCAGTGCCACAAATATGTTGCACTATCATTATCAACTCTGCATCTTTTGGCTTCAACATTATGAATATATGTATCACTACTATCGATATTTAATAAAAATAGACCACTCTTCAAGGGTGCATGACCATAAAAGATATTACTCATATAAATAGAACAACCATTATTCTCTGATTTAAATGAATAACCGTCTCGCATCAAAAAAGATCCAGATATAATGTTCATGCTCAACGCAGGCACCAAATAACAATTACTCAGGTCTAAAACTAATCCTGATGGTAGATGTAGAGGTAGCGTGCCGACCGCGATCACATCGACTTTGGAACCATTTCCCACGCGCATCGTCACCTCGTCCTTAGCTAATCTTCGCTTAATCCGTAGTCCCTGTTTCGAGTTGCAAATGTTAGCAACAGAACCAGTATCAAATACCCAGGTGCTACTGCGAGCATTAGTAAGGTACACATCAATAACATGTATATCACATATACCTTTGTTCACTTTGCCATCCTTCTTATCCGCCAAATACTTGGGGCAGTTCCGCTTCCAGTGTCCAGTCTGCTTGCAGTAGAAGCACTCAGTTTCAGGCTTAGGTCCAGACTTGGGTTTCTTCACTTGAACAGCAACTTGTTTGCCGTTCCTTTTGAAGTTCCCCTTCTTCTTCCCTTTGCCCCTTTTTGTTGAAACCAGTGGTCTTGTTGACCATCAACACTTGATGCTCCTTTTTGATTTCTACCTCCGCGGCTTTCAGCATCGCGAAGAGCTTGCGAATAGTCTTGTTCATCCCTTGCATATTATAGTTCATCACAAAGCTCTTGTAGCTTGGTGGCAGTGATTGGAGAATTCTGTCAATGACGCTATCATCCGGAAGATTAACTCCCAGTTGAATCAAGTGATTATTATACCCAGACATTTTGAGTATATGCTCACTGACAGAACTGTTCTCCTCCATCTTGCAGCTGTAGAACTTATTGGAGACTTGATATCTCTCAATCCGGGCATTTGCTTGAAATATTAACTTCAACTCCTGGAACATCTCATATGCCCCATGACGTTCAAAACGTCGTTGAAGACCCAGTTCTAAGCCGTAAAGCATGGCGCACTGAACTATAGAGTAGTCATCAGCTTTGCTCTGCCAGACGTTCTTAACGTCGTCAGTTGCATCAGCAGCAGGCCTGGCACCCAGCGGTGCTTCCAGGACGTAACTCTTCTGTGCAGCAATGAGGATAATCCTCAGGTTACGGACCCAGTCCGTGTAATTGCTACCATCATCTTTCAACTTTACTTTCTCAAGGAACGCATTAAAATTCAACGGAACAACAGCACGAGCCATCTATCTACAAACGAACATAGACAAGCAAAATACTATCAGGTACTAAGTTCATGATAAATTTAAGTTCAATTAATCATATTACTAAAGAACTCCCACTTAGATAGACATCTCTCTAGTCATCTAAGTGATTACGTGATCCAAATCAACTAAACCATGTCCGATCATCACGTGAGATGGAGTAGTTTCAATGGTGAACATCTCTATGTTGATCATATCTACTATATGATTCACGCTCGACCTTTCGGTCCCCGTGTTCCGAGGCCATATCTATATATGCTAGGCTCGTCAAGTATAACCTGAGTATTCCGCGTGTGCAACTGTTTTGCACCCGTTGTATTTGAACGTAGAGCCTATCACACCCGATCATCACGTGGTGTCTCAGCACGAAGAACTTTCGCAACGGTGCATACTCAGGGAGAACACTTCTTGATAATTAGTGAGAGATCATCTTAAAATGGTACCGTCAATCTTAGCAAGATAAGATGCATAAAGGATAAACATCACATGCAATCAATATAAGTGATATGATATGGCCATCATCATCTTGTGCTTGTGATCTCCATCTTCGAAGCACCGTCGTGATCACCATCGTCACCGGCGCGACACCTTGATCTCCATCGTAGCATCGTTGTCGTTACGCCATCTATTGCTTCTACGACTATCGCTACCGCTTAGTGATAAAGTAAAGCAATTACAGGGCGTTTGCATTTCATACAATAAAGCGACAACCATATGGCTCCTGCCAGTTGCCGATAACTTCGGTTACAAAACATGATCATCTCATACAATAAAATATAGCATCATGTCTTGGCCATATCACATCACAACATGCCCCTGCAAAAACAAGTTAGACGTCCTCTACTTTGTTGTTGCAAATTTTACGTGGCTGCTACGGGCTTAAGCCAGAACCAATCTCACCTACGCATCAAAACCACAATGATAGTTTGTCAAATAGACTCCGTTTTAACCTTCACAAGGACCGGGCGTAGCCACACTCGGTTCAACTAAAGTGAGAGAGACAGACACCCGCCACCCACCTTTAAGCACGAGTGCTCGTAACGGTGAAACCAGTCTCGCGTAAGCGTACGAGTAATGTCGGTCCGGGCCGCTTCATCTCACAATACCGCTGAACCAAAGTATGACATGCTGGTAGGCAGTATGACTTATATCGTCCACAACTTACTTGTGTTCTACTCGTGCATATAACATCAACACATAAAACCTAGGCTCGGATGCCACTGTTGGGGAACGTAGTAATTTCAAAAAAATTCCTACGCACACGCAAGATCATGGTGATGATATAGCAACGAGGGGAGAGTGTTGTCTACGTACCCTCGTAGACCGAAGCGGAAGCGTTGACGCAACGTAGAGGAAGTAGTCGTTCGTCCTCCGGTTCAACCGATCCAAGTACCGTTACTCCGGCACCTCCGAGTTCTTGACACGCGTACAGCTCGATGACGCACCCTCGATCTCCGATCCAGCAGAGGCGCCGAGGGGGAGTTCCGTCAGCACGACGGCGTGGTGACGATCTTGATGTTCTCCTGTTGCAGGGCTTCGCCTAAGCACCGCTACAATATGACCGAGGTGTAATATCGTGGAGGGGGGCACCGCACACGGCTAAGGAACGATCAATGATCAACTTGTGTGTTCTAGGGTGCCCCCCTACCCCCGTATATAAAGGAGGGAGGGAGGAGGTGGCCGGCCCTAGGGGGGCGCACCATGAGGAGGGGGAAACCTACTCCAAGTAGGTTTCCCTCTCTTTTCCTTATCTTATTTGGAGGGGGAAGGAAAGAGTACTAGTATTAGGAAGTAGTACTAGTAGTAGTAATAGGAAGAGGGGGAAGGAGAAAGGAAAGGGGGGGCCGGCCCCCCTCCCCAATTCGGATTGGGCTTGGGGGGGCGCGCCCCCTTCCCTTGCTCCTTCTCTCTTCCTCCTACATGGGCCCAATAAGGCCCATATACCTCCCGGGGGGTTCCGGTAACCTTCCGGGGCTCCAAACTTCTCCGGAACCTTTCCGGTGTCCAAATATATCCGTCCAATATATCAATCTTTATGTCTCGACCATTTCGAGACTCCTCGTTATGTCCGTAATCATATCCGGGACTCCGAACAACCTTCGGTACATCAATATACATAAACTCATAATATAACTGTCATCGAAACCTTAAGCGTGCGGACCCTACGGTTCGAGAACGATGTAGACATGACTGAGACACATCTCTGGTCAATAACCAATAGCGGGACCTGGATGCCCATATTGGTTCCTACATATTCTACGAAGATCTTTATCGGTCAAACCGCATAACAACATACGTTGTTCCCTTTGTCATCGGTATGTTACTTGTCCGAGATTCGATCGTCGGTATCCAATACCTAGTTCAATCTCGTTATCGACAAGTCTCTTTACTCGTTCTGTAATACTTCATCTTATAACTAACTCATTAGTTATATGCTTGCAAGGCTTAGGTGATGAGCATTGCCGAGAGGGCCCAGAGATACCTCTCCGACAATCGGAGTGACAAAACCTAATCTCGAATTATGCTAACTCAACATGTACCTTCGGAGACACCTGTAGTACTCCTTTATAATCACCCAGTTACGTTGTGACGTTTGGTAGTACCCAAAGTGTTCCTCCGGTAAACGGGAGTTACACAATTCTCATAGTTACAGGAACATGTATAAGTCATGAAGGAAGCAATAGCAGAATACTAAACGATCAAGTGCTAAGCTAATGGGATGGGTCATGTCAATCACCTCATTCTCCTAATGATGTGATCCCATTAATCAAATGACAACACATGTCAATGGTTAGGAAACATAACCATCTTTGATTAATGAGCTAGTCAAGTAGAGGCATACTAGTGACTATATGTTTGTCTATGTATTCACACATGTATCATGTTTCCGGTTAATACAATTCTAGCATGAATAATAAACATTTATCATGATATGAGGAAATAAATAATAACTTTATTATTGCCTCTAGGGCATATTTCCTTCATCTACATCATCTAGCAGTTCATCTGTGGTAATTAAAACTCACTTTTTACTGTCTTTTCAATCTGTCAAATCCATCCACTTCAACCAAAAGTGGTTTATATACTTCCAAATATGGATCTATCTCTTTCTAAATCTCATATATTGCAAATTATGTTCACTTATGCATCGAACCTAGTTAGATTCCTCACTTGTACTTATTCCTGGATTTGTACAAATCTAGAACCAACTTCCTTCAATAAGTGAATGTCTTCGCATTGTGAGGTTAATGTCTTCTAGACTGATTTATCTTCAAAATCTTCTAAGAATGCATACGACCTCTTCCCCTTCCCTCGCATCTCTAATTGTGTCACAGGTACATGGCTGTGGGAGAATCCCTTGGTTCTCATAGTCTACATTCATTTGTAGAATTCTTACAACGTCACATCGAATCTCCTGAAGCCAGTTCTTATCTGACTAGTAGACGGAAGCCTTTCACTGTATTGAAGCCAATCAGTATGAACATTATGGCTTTAGAGAAGTCTGCACGAAAAGGAGGCAGGCAACGCCATGGCAACACTGCACTGGAATTGCCTCAAGATCTTTATGAACTTTACAAGTCTGACCCAAAAGAGAGCTACACCCAACGCAAGAACCGGAATGAGTGGATCCGAAGATATTGGGCAGAGTAGTGGTTCAAATACAAGTTTTTAACACCTGAATATGCTGAGAAGAATGCCATCAAGCGCCCGTAGGGTGATTGTCTATACCGCAACTTGGTACCGAAGACTAAGGCTGAAGCTATTGAACAGGAGTTCTATCCTTGTATGGTTAGAGGACCACGGCCTGAGAATGTCGAGCCATCATCTCTCCTATGGTGTCATGAAGACAATCTCTTCAAGCGCAACTTTTAGTTTGCAAAAGATTTAGTGGTTAAGAACCAGAAGGAGTTTGGCGTCAACTTCAACCTTGGCCCCTCCGCTATAAGGTCATATGGAACACGTGAAGCCAATGAAAACAGGATTGGCCCCTTCACCAACTTCAACGGGCTTTTGCCTCATATTGCTGTCCAGAGAGCTGTTGTGGAGCAATCTGCTAAAGAAGCAAACTCTGATGATCCTCCATCACCACTAAAGCGGAAGAAGAAGGCAAAAGCTTCAAAGCCATCTGCCTTTGGTACTCCAAAAGCTTCAACCAGGAAGCCACTGAAAACTGCACCTCCTGAATCCAGTGTGCAGTCTGAAGATTTATCTCGTGTGTCCAAGAGGACCAAGAAGCCATTGCCCAAGAAGGTTGCTGGGCAACTCCTCACTCCTACTGCCGTTCTGCGCAATGAGGAAGAAACCATTCATCTGTCATGCAATGAAGATCTTGGTGATGAAGCTCTAGAGATGCTGATCAAGAGCAAGCAAGAGGCGGAGATCTTCAGTGATCTGCCCCTCTTTGATGTTGACATCTTGAATAATTTCATTGATGAGTGGTTTGACGACCAGAACATCAGTATTGACAGTCTGCAGCTGCCAGTGGGCATCAGCGTCACGTTCCACAAAGCTATTACTAATGAGCTGGCCCTGGCTCAGAGAATTGTCGAGCTCAAAAACAAGATTCATTATGAGAAGGCGCACTTCAAGAAGAATATGCACAAGCTCAGTACGGCAGATGTGCAAATTTTCAAGAAGCTGTTGCATGACCTCAAAACTGAATTTCACAAGAAGCATGAAGAAGCTAAAGGCTCTCGAGAATGCATGAAGTCTTATGCTAATAAATGTGTTCAAGCACAAAATGAGGCTGAAAAGAGGAAAGCTCTTGGGCGTCCTGGCATTGATCCCAGAATGGCTGCTAAGAAGAATAAGAAGCCTACTGAAGCTAATCCTGATGCTACAAGGCAGGGACAACCCAACATTGTCTTCCCTGCCAGCATGACTGGCTTGAACCCAAAGGTCCCCTCTGCTACTTCTAAACTCAAGAAGACCAGGCAGGCTGAAGTAGAAGCCAGGAAGAGGAAGCACAAGGATACATCTGATGATGCTCCCTCCAAGAAAAAGTAGAAGACAAAGGGCTCTAAGTCTCCAAGGAAAGAGCATGCTGCTGCCCCAGAGCCCCTCGTTGTTAACCCATTTCTATTGCATACCCTACCTCTGCTAATCATGAGCACCTTCTCATTGTTCATGAGCCTGCTCCCATAGAGGCACCAAAATCTGAAGAAGTTCTAGCTGTTGTCCCCAACACAGCTGAAGACATTGGTCATGAAGACAATGTAATTGATGATGAAGTCCTTCCTCAGCTCGAGCCCCAACTGGTATCATCGCCTGCTCCTACGAGCAGTGAATATATTAGCATTCGTTGTCCATTGATGCCAATTGCTCAAGATGACTCATGGGCTAAGTGACAACAAGAACCTACCCCCGTCCAAGATGAAACACCTCGTACTCCACCAACTCAAGTCACATATCCAGTGCTTGATGATGACAATTACATGGAGACCACTCCATCTCCAAAGGCATCGCCAGCATTTCGCAGGTTCGCAAAGGTCTCAGGCCATCTATCTCCATGTCCACCATTCCAGAAGAGATTCAAAACAATCCAGCTCAGTGGCACGTCAAGTGTTCCCTGAAGAGAATCCTTCTGCGACAGTACAAGCGTCTGAAGCTAAAGCTGTTGAAGACATTCCGACTGCATTAACTGAAGAAGAAAGGAGAGAAGAAGAAAGAGAAGCCACACCACCTGTTATTAACCATGTCATTCTTGAAGAGATTGTGATCGTACCTGGCCCTCTAGTCATTGACCAGATGGAGGTTGAAAACAATGAGGCTGCCACCAACAATGCTACTAAAGCCAATGACCCTGTCTTGGCTGAAGACAATGTGGAGCCTGCAGCCAATGAAAATGCTAAAGCCACTGTGACGCAAGTCATCACCGATGGCGTTGTTCCTCCATCGCTGCCTCACACCATTGAAAGGGCCTTCAATCATGAAGGTCGGCTTGTAACTGTCCGTTGGCCAATTATGATTCCTCCAACTGCTCTAGGACCCCAATATGATTATCATGTGGAGCGAAGGCCTCAACTTAAGAAACCAAAGCTGCGTCTGCCAAGGCTTCCAAGTGTTGTCACTACACAAGGCTCATTCAGCGTGCTCAGCTTCAGAGAGGACCATACATTCTTTGATAGTGCCAAGAGCCCTTACAAGAAGCCAAAGATCTCCTCTGATAGATTTTGGAGCCATCAACAGCGAAGCTATTACTCTTGCATTTCGTACAATCAAGAACGGATTTTTCCGCATAGGCGTCTGGATTGTGATGCTATGGCTGGGATGCCATGTCTAGAAGAAGCCCTTGACTGCTTTAGGGATGTTGGCCTTCAGGCATTCATGGCTGATAAAGAGCACTGGAATGAAGAGCTCCTTCTGTAGTTCTATGCCACATTACACATTTGAGGCTACAACAGGGATCCGAAGACTTGGATCCTTGAGTGGATGACAGGTGATGTGCATCACGAAGCCAAAGCTGAGGATATCATTGAGCTTACTTCCCTTCCCACTCCAAGTGAGTTATATGAACCTGGTTGTTCGCTTTATCAGAATGAAGTGCAGAGCATATTTCAGAAGCCAGAGCCAAACATGAGCCAGATGCTTAGCATGATGAAGCCTTTGCCCCAAGAAGCTGAATATCCAAAGGAATTCCTTGTTAAGGACCTTGAGTATCTGCCTCGCATAGTATATCACATTCTGAGGCATACTCTCTGGTCCATCAGAGGCCATTCTTCTGAAGCCAAACTTGAAGGCGCCATGAAGACTTTGGTATTATATATCATCAGTGGCATCAGATTCAACACCCAAGATTTCTTCATTAGACAACTTTTTGCCTCCGAGATTGATCTGTTTGGTCTAAAGCTTTATGCTCCATGGATGATGCGCTTGATTAAGCATCATTCAACTGTTGACTATCGTCCATCAGCTTGCAATTACATTGTCTTTTTGCCTGATGTTGATATGTCTGTTGAAGCCATCTACCCTGAGCCTGCGAAGAAGCCCCTCCACCTTCAGAATGTTGAGTTCCAGAGCTTCATATAGCCCATTGATGGTGTTCATGTGCCCAATGCTGCAACTCTTGCTTACCCTTTGGCTGGCAACCTACGCCTACCGCACCGTGCAAATACTGAAGCCACTGCAAGCACCATTGCTCAAAGGCCTCAGAAGTGTCCTCATGTACTTAATGCCCGTGAGCTTCTGGTGGCTTTACATCAAAAGCAGGACAGACATCATGACCAGCTGAAGTGTCAGATGCAAAGTATCTTGGTGGAAGTCAATCGCATTGGCAACTTGGCTACCAAGAACTCATTTGTAGCCCATGAAGCATGTCGTCGTTCCTAGAAGAGTCTCACCTTGCTCTGCGCTGAATATGATATTTGCGTGGATGGCTTCACTGAAAATTTCAAGTTTGACTCCAGGCCCCCTCAAAATGCAAGCTGGCATCGCACACCATCCATTGAAGATTCTGTGTGCTCATCTTCGGCTACAACTTTTGTTGCGAGAGTCGTCGATGAAGAAGATGACACCACTTTACCGGTTCTAACTTCATTGCATGATGATGCTGCACAAGGCCCGTCTGCACCACCAAACTCCAACGTCGACCCGGCTGCTCCAACTTCGTCTCCACCTGGGAACGAGTAGATACTCTGTGTCTTCAAACCTTTTTGGTCATTACTGACAAAAGGGGGAGAAGCATATGAGTTGATAGTCTTCAAGCGGGTCCATATGGGTGGTTGCTTAATTTTTGCTCAGTTCTTACAACTCTTGTTCTGAAACTTTTGGCTTTTGAGTTGTAACACTTAAACTTGATGGTCGCCCGCTACTTTTACTACCACTTTGTGATGCGATGATAAATTTTGCATGAAGTCATTCTGCAGATGTCCATTTTCCATTATGCACATCATTATCTTCATTATCTTTTTATATGCATGATGAATTGTTTTCACACTTTGAATATGGCCTCCACAAAGCAAAACCTGCCATGTGCATTTGCGTTCAAAAGCAAACCATTTATATGCACATCCTCCGGGGGAGCCTCGTCATATGTATGAAGACAATACTCACAATACTGAACTTTCACATACTATTATCCCCGTTGAAAACTTCAACCAGTTTGTCATCAATCACCAAAAAGGGGGAGATTGTAAGTGCATCTAGTGCCACCCCTAGCTGGTTTTGGAGTATTGATGATAAACATGGTTGAGGGACTAATGTGTTTGTGAGAATTGCAGGATAACATAGGTAGTGTGCCTCATTGATTCGGTTTACCTACCAGAGATGACCCCTAAAAATGTGTGAAGACATTGAAGATAATGGTGGTTCATGAAGACATTCACAACGAAGATTATGACACGTGATGCTATTCACTTGAAGACTATGGAGTGCGAAGACATAGTTGTTTCGTAGTTTCCTTTTCTTCTTTATTGAGTAATAGGAACCACCGCACTATTAAGTGGGGTCCAAGTGAACAAGGTCAGAGTGACTGATGTGATGCTCAACCAAATGCTATGTCTTTGAGCAAAGACAATGAGAGCAAATCTTATCCGGAGCTGGATGAGTCAGCTTTGCTTGTAGCCCAAGCCAAGCTGTCGGGTGTGTTTGAAATCTGACCGTTGGACATGTGTCAGTTCCATAGTGACCCAGGGTCATTTCGGACATATCAGGTCGGGTTGCCTCCTGGCTATAAATAGCCCACCCCCTACACCATAAATTGGTGGCTGCTCAGAGTTAGTGCACAACTTTTGTCGTTTGAGAGCAACCCACCTCCAAAGCATTTGAGAGAGAAATCCTTGGGAGGACAAAGCCCAAAACACCCAGAGCCAAAGAGTGTTAGGCATTACTGAAGTCTTTCTGTCTGAGTGATCTGAAGACTTTTTACACTTGAGGTCTGCGAATCCTCGAGCCGGTTAGGCGTCGCGTTCTGAGCATCCAAGATTCATTGTGGATTGCCGCTAAACAAAGTCTGTGAAGGTTTGTAAGTCTACCTCGAAGACTTACCAGAGTGATTGGGCGAGGACTGGGTGTCCTTAGCTCAAGGGGAATAAGGTGAAGACATGGTCTTCTAAGTTAAATCTCAGCCTCCCTAATCAGACGTACAGTTGTCACAGCAACTGGAATTGGTCTACCAAATCCTTGTCTTCGTCAAGCTACTGGTTCTATCCTCTACTCTCCTTACTTTACAGTTGTCTTTGTCAAGTCATTGATTGCCAGTATGATCTGTTTGACTTCACTCCTTGAAGACTAATATCTGTTTAGCTTCCTACTATCTTCCTTTCTGATCCTGTCTACCTAGTTGCAATGAGTCTTCGTGCTTTCATTGTTTTGTATGTTTGACTAATGCTTGCCTAGTGTAGTTTTCATTCCGCTGCTTACTATTTAGGCTCAGTTAACTTGTTTGTCTTCAAAGCCACCGTGCTTTCAAGATTTTCATAAAAATCGCCTATTCACCCCCCCCCCCTCTAGTCGATAACTAGCACTTTCAGCAACTACCCGACATTGATGATGAGATCGACTGATTCTCCGATCTGGATGAAAGGGCCACCAGGGTGGAGACCAACATGTTCAAGCACACCTCCAAGGCGGAGGCGGCGTTCATCAAGAAGCGGATTGACGAAGATAAAGCGCTTCAGGCTGCTGGGAAAACAAGGCCCTAGAAGGGGGAGGAGGGAGCTAAACGTGAGAGGTGTTCCCACGGTATGAGAGAGGGGTGACCCACGAAAGAGGTTGCCGAGGATGAGCCTGCCGAGGATGAGATTGCTGAGGGCCAGCCTGTCGGGACGAGGTGTTATACGCAGCAGTTGTGGAATCCCAGCAAGGGATGATGCCGATGAGGCGGATAGCTTAGGGAAGAGTGGCTTTCTACTGGTCGGCAGGACCCAGAATCGGTACTAGAACTCCGTCATCGCAGACGGCCTTGCCGAGGAGCAGCAGTCGCAGCCCCCAGGCCCGCCAAGAAGGTGAAGAAGATCGCCTCCAAAGGCGACGGGATGAACATGGTGCGTCACCATTCTTCTCGCCTCTCCGTGGCTAAGACCCCTTCCGCCAAACAACATGCAGTCATCGAAGGTGACTCTAGCTCCTAGTCAGACTCAAGCTCCTTGAGCAGCTCGTCCTCGTTAGAGCCCCCCGTGCCCCGACAGGGCTTGAAGCTGCCGGGAAGCACTGCCCCCCCCCCAGCGTTGAAGAGGAGCAGGCACCTTCTCCGCAGATGGAGTTCGCGTTGAGCTCCATGCTCATCGACTCAAAGTAAGGAGATCAATTTCTTCTGTTGTTGTAGTCTCGCACGCTTGTTGGCTTGCTGGTTTAATCTTGTTTGATGCTCCTGACTGGGAAGAGGAGGAGGAAGAGGAGACCCTCATCCACCGGACCTAACAGATCAGGCACATAGAGCCGCTAGGGTCCCCGAAAGGCAGGGGCTTGGTGGGAAGCAGCATGAACGATCCAACGACGAGCCCCAGCCCAGCCCCCAGGGCGAAGGCACAAGACTGGTTCCTCCCGCTAAGAGTGGTGTAGAAGAGCCTCCCACCTCCCCAGCCAAAGAAGAGGGGGATACCATTCAGGGAGAGGCCTTCCAGGAGGGGCACCTTCCATCCGCTGATCGGGTTGAGGAGCCCTTGGCGAGGGCTCCCACGGAAGAGTCTGCCCAGGTTGACGCCATGGTTACCGAGGAAGGAGGCGGTGCCCATTCCCCGGCAACCAATGTTGCCGGTGAGACTGATGACCTCCCACGACAAACAACTCCTGGTAACTCCTTCTCTTCTTTTGAGTTCCTGGCGCTTCAATGCTTCCGCCTCCTCATTATCGCATGTTGCTTTTGCTCACAGTACCATTGACCGAGGATCCTGAGTTGTTGGAGGAGGTGGCCAGCATAGTAAAAGATGATGCAAAGGAGGCTGCCAAGATTGCTGCCACAGAGGGGCAGGAACACGCTGCCGGGGGTATACAGGAGCACCCGAAGGTAACATAGAAAACCTCCGGTAGCGCATAAGGGTCGGGGGTGCTGGTTGAGGAGAAAGTCCCCCTCCAAACCATGAGCCCTCTTCCCTCATTTGGCACCTCAGCTGGGACCTCGCAGCTAGCTTGACATCAATTGGCGCTAGTGCTTGCCCAACCTGGTCTCGGAGCCCCCAGTTCTTCAGCGGGAGCAAGCGTGGAGCTCGATGAAGAGATCTGGCGCATCATAGCGCCCTTGTCCCAGCATGTTGGAGAAACCGATGACTTTGTTGATGAAGTCATGGATCTATCCTTCCTGGAATTCATGGCAACAGGCATCCAGGAAATGCAGAATCGGTGCATCCAGAAATGGTAGGCACTCAAGGAGCAACACAATTCCACCAATAGCATGGACCAAAAGTTGAGGGCCAAGGGTAGCGAGCTGCATGAGTAGCACGACAAGCAGTCCAAGTCCTTCTATGACAACAGGAGATGATATCCTTTGCGAAGGAGGACGTCATTGCCTAGGAGGTTCGCTTGGCGGAGCGCACAGCGCTCTTGGATGCCAAGGAACAAAGCATATCCTCACTGGAAGAGAACCTCGAGGACGCCCTTCATAGTAAGGACGAGGAACTGGAGGCCCTGGTCCAGCAACGCACCAAGGAGCTGGAGGACAAGCACAAGGCGGCCCTTGACACGCTCTCTATCGATTCCGCTGCTCAACTGAAGAAGATTGCCGCTGACATCATTGTTGTATCCATTGCCAAAGCCGACCTCGACCAACAGGTGGTCAAACTAACGGAGGAGCTTGCCGGGAGGACCAAGGAAACTACGGCTCGCAAGGAGGAAGTGCAGAAGGCAGAGATATTACCAAAAGAGGTGCAAATGCATCTCTCTTCCAAGAGACAGGACCTCGATGCTACCAATGACAGCACTACGGACATGAAGGCAAGGATTGGCACTCTGGAATGCGCGGCCGAGTCTGCCGGCGCTCGCGAGAAGTAGCTGATGAAGGACTTGGAGAACATGAGAACCCTCCGGAAGGATGCAGAGGACAAGCTGGCGAACCAGTTTGAGCGGGTCAACCTTTGGATCAAGAGCCTGGTGGACATCGCCGAGCGTCTCACTGCCCAGGTTGTAACGATGGGCATGGAGGGACCAGTCTTCTCGGTTGGAAGCCATGAGGTCCCAAGCGTCAAGCTAGGGGTCTTCTTCAATGAACTAATTGAGAAGTTGAAGTCACGCGAAGAAGGAAGAGCTGCCCGTTTTGCAAGCGAATCCCAGAAGCTCGCTGCAACGCCCTCTTCATGGTCCTGAGCAACATTGCCTACTGCCACCCGGACCTCAACCTCGCCAATGGCTTTAGGAAGTTGCCGGCAGGCGCGGATGTTTCTGTTGCTGAGGAGAAGGCTACCCCCTTTCTTGACAAGGTCCTCTCCATCCCCAGGGCTCCATAAGGCCGTCAAGCATGGCCCTGAATCATTGGTGTCGTCGTGTTATCCTCTAACAAAACATTATGCATGCATGTGTTAGATCTTGTACTACTTTTATTCGTACCGAACTCATGTCTTAATCAATTCTCAAGTGCATTCCATCCCTCTTGCGTTTTATCCATGGATGTCTGTATGGTTAGTTCTCTTTTTGTTGCGTTCTGGTTACCCGCCGGTAGCATGCTGCCGCGATTGCTGTGAGGAGCAGGTCCTTAGCATTCAGCTGGCAAGAGCACGTCCATGCAGGTTTTTCCTTAGGAGTCTTTGGCACAGCCGCCTACTTCGTTGAGCAGACTCAAAATGAAGTGGGGTGTAGAAAAAGACAGCATGGTACCATTACACGTAAAATATCTAACCATATGAAAAGCACTGATTGTCTGAGGGATAAACAAATGCAAACTATGGAGAGAAAATCAATCAGACAAGTTGACTTAGCTTTCGCCCATGCTTCTCTTCTTTTTCTACCGCAATCATTCTCCATGTTTGGGTGCCTTGGGAGAATGGCGTTCTGTTTGTCATTTCCTCGGATCCCCGGCAAGGGCCGGAGGGGATCAAGGATCTCTTGCGGGCGACAAAAACATGATGCACTACAAAAAAATACACTTCCGTGATGATACGTGTTTGTCACAGTAGGTCCCTTTTTGTCATGCATGCACATCCATGACGATTTTATGACAGAATCAAGATAGTCATACCTGTGCTATCGTAGAAGTGTTCCATGACATTACCAAAATTATTATCACGGAAGTGTCCACTTCCATGACATAAATCGCGAGTCACAGAAGTGCTTTCATCAAGGGTGACCGACACATGGCACCCACCGTAACGGAATGTCATTAAGCTATCGGGTCCGGTTTTGGATCCGATAACCCGTTAACTGCCCGGACCAATGGGGATTTTCCACGTCTAAAATCATCATTGGCTAGAGGAAACACGTGTTGCCTCACCGTTGGGACAGATGTCATCCACTCATTGGACAGGAGGCGCCTATGATAGGTCGACACATGGCACGGCCCAACAGTGGCCCATTCCGGTGAAAAAGGCCGGACCAGTAAAAATTAGCAGTCCGGCCCATATAAGGCCTACTTTTGTCAGGTCCATTTAAGCCCACGGCCCATACGAGATGTGCCAATTCGGCCCATCAACGGCCCGTTAAAGATTTGACACCATTGCAGCCCATCATCAGTTTGATCCCGTTAACAGCCCGCTATATATTTGGGCTCAATATCGGCCCGATGAGATTTTGGCCTGTTAATGGCCCATTTAATGGATGGGCCAATTTTCAGGATGTACATCTTTTGGCCTTTTAGCGACCCATTTAAATGTTGGGCTAATTTCCGGCCCGGTGTGTCTTTCAGCCTGTTGAAAGCCCATAAATCAGTTGGGCCATATTTTCGGCCTTTTAGTGGCCCATTAAAGTGTTGGGCCAATTTCTGGCCCGGTGTGTCTTTCAGCCTATTGACAGCCCATAAATCAGTTGGGCCATTTGTAGTCGGACCTGAGTTTTGGCCTTTTAACGACCTATTTAAGTGTCTGGCCAATTCCCGGCCGTGTGTGCCTTTCAGCCTGTTAACGGACCATAATGAGTTGGGCCATTTGTAGTCGGACCTGAGTTTTGGCCTTTTAACTGCCCATGCCCTTCATGGTCCAATACCAGCCCGGTTTCTCTTTCGGCCTGCTAAAGGCCCACAACATAGTTGTGCCATTTACAATACGACCTGACTTTCGGCCTCTTAGTGGTCCATGCTCTTCATGGTCCAGTACAAGCCCGCAGTCTCTTTCGGCCTGCTAAAGGCCCATAGTATAGTTGGGCCATATGTAGCCCGAACTTAGTAACGGCCTATTAACGGCCTGTGAAATCAAATGGGCCCACCTGTTACCTGCTTTGATGCCGGCCTATTAACGACCCGGGAGGTAAGAGGGCCGACTATTAACTTTCGGCCTGGTAACTGCCCATTAACTTAATGGGCCCACTAAAGTTCGTACATGTCTTTAGGCCAAATTAGATAATTTGATCCCATTACGACAAGAAATTATGCACAGGACCAAAACCGATCAAGCAAAGGTACGGCATACAGGGATAAACGTTGCACATCCAGCATATATTACAAGAAATTACATCCATTCGGCAATCAAAGATTGATGCCAGTGCAAATAAATGAACAGAACCTAACGATCTACAACGTCATAATCTGCAACCTCAGCATGGATGATGCCCATAAGCATGTGGGCAAGTTCTTGCTGCTTTGCTACACCGTCTCTGAAAACATTGATCAGTTGTTGTTGCACACGACTCTGCACCTCTGATTCCTCCACCATTTCCATCATTGCTTTAGCCATTAATTGGTTCACAAACATACATTTTTTCCGTTGCATTCGAGATAGAGGATACTAAACAGATTTAGATGGTGATTTTGGTAGGCTTGTATTATTGATAGTGGAGAGTGTCTCGACCACTGCATCATAACATAAATTAGGAGGGGAACCAAACAGATTAATCATGAGTTATTGCCATATTACCTAGCCAAGATTTATTGGAAAGAAACAATGGGGTTGCCTTGCTGTTTTCAGAGTTTGTCTTCTTATCTTCAGCAGCCTGCACCAAATTAACACACTAGCATTGCTATCATTGGCCAAGTCAGATAATAGGAAAGCAACATTAACACAACGAATGTTTGGGCAACTAGCCTACACCAAATTATCACAATATGGCACAGCTATCATCATCTATGTAAGGTAATACGAAAGCAATCGTAATGGGCAACCAGAGCAGCACTACAATTCAGTAATGTGCATGATATGAGATAGTACACTCATGCAGCTTAGTATGCAAAACTACCAGGCATTTTTCTTTACAAAAATCAACATTAGCGCCTTTAACATTTTGCTACAACTAATTTTAGATCGGATAAAGGTTGGATTCACGTCGATTAACAAAATACATGCTGATGTAAAAATATAGTGATATACAACAGGTACTTACATCAGCATTGGAGCATAGAGAATTCCCGCAAGATATTTTCCTCGAATACAATCCCAATGAAGGAAGTGTTCTATCATTTAACCCTATTTTCTAAAAGAGAGATGGGTAAGAAACATGTAGAAAATATGATCAGAATGCTATAAAATTTCATGAGGCGAGGATACGCACACGCTTCTTAGAATGGAGTTGACATTCTTTTGCTGGACTGGAGCGGACTAGTTATTTGGCCACTGGAATCTGCTTATTATCAGTGGGAGTTGGGTTTCTCTGTGCTAGAGCAGTATCTATGAAAAATGGAGTTGGTTTATTATCTCCTGACATTTGGATCTTTTGCAAAGACCTGGTTTGTAACCCTTCAAATTCTAACATAGATGTCTTCCCCTTGCATGCCTTATATAGAAGAATGGTGCTTCAATTATAAAACATGCTACAGCAGAGATGGAATAGGTACTGAAGAATAGAAAGGCATGACATATTGACATCTATTCCCTCCATCCGGAAATAAATGGATGGGTCTAGGCGTATTTCAGTTCTAGATACATCCAGTTTTATCCATTTCTGCAACATGTAATCCGGACAGAGGGAGTATGATGTACTCCCTCCGTTCCAAAATAGATGACTGAAATTCATACTAACTTTAATACAAAGTTAATACAAAGTTGGGTCATCTATTTTGGAACGGAGGGAGTAAGAGCTAGGGATACGATAGGACAACACAGTAAAAAACACTGAAAATCCACTGCAGAAGCAAAGTATTCAAACCCACTGATATGAGATAGTACACTCATGCAGCTCAGGATGCAAAACTACCAGGCAGTTTTCCTTACAAAAATCAACATTGTGGACTTTAATCATATATTTTGCTACAACTAAATTTAGATCAGATAAAGGTTGGTTTCACGCCGATTAACAACATGCTGATGTAAAAATATAGTGATATACAACAGGTACTTACATCTGCATTGGAGCACAGAGAATTCCTGCAAGAATCTTTACTCACAGACGATACCAGTGCCGAAATTCTTCTATCTGTTAAGCTTAATTTCTAAAAGAGAGATGGGTAAGAAACATGTAGAAAATATGATCAGCATGTTATAAAACTTCATGATGCTATGCTCATGCTTCTTAGAATAGAGTTGCCATATTTTTGCCGGACTAGAGCGGACTAGTTCTTTGGCCACTGGAATCTGCTTATTATCAGTAGGAGTTTGGTTTCTCTGTGCTGGAGCAGTATCTATGAAAACTGGAGTTGGTTTATTATCTCCTGGCGTTTGGATCTTTTGCAAAGACCTTGTTTGTAACCCTTTCGATTCTAACATAGTCGTCTTCCCCTTGCATGCCTTGTATAGACGAATGGTGCTTCAATTATAAAACATGCTACAGTAGATAGATGGAATAGGTACTGAAGAATAGAAAGGCATGACATATTGACATGTATTCCCTCCATTCGGAAAAAATGGATGGGTCTAGGCATATTTCAGTTCTAGATACATCATTTTTTATCCATTTCGACAACATGTAATCCGGACGGAGGGAGTATGTTGTAAGAGCTAGGGATGCGACAGGACAACACATTAAAAAAACACTAGTTTAATGTAAAACTGTATGCTAGCGGAATACATACAGAAAAAACTAAGGCAACATACACGTGTATGATTGGGAAACTAAGATGGCATTGCAACAAAGCACTAGAACATCACTTCAATGTAAAAAAACATGGTATGGTAGACAGATGAAGTACATACTGATGAATAACAATGCATAGGATATTCAGAAGCATGATGTCCAAATTAAGCAGATGGCATTGCGATAGAGTAGAATGACAGTACTTGAATTAGAAAACATGTTATAATGAATGGAATAGGTACTGAAAAACAGGAAGTCATGACATATTTACATGCATGATCAGCAAGCTAAGCACATGGCATTGCAACAGAGTAGATACACTCTAGGAAATTATATGCATGTTGTACCCATATCACGGGCCAAGTTAGAGCAAGGATCTTATGGGGTGAAGAGGATTCATCATCTTTCTGCAAGTCTTCTGAAGAACTGCCTTTACATGTTCCATCATATTGGGTATCATTGACATCAAGTTTATTGGCCTTTACATTGCTCTATGAGGTTCAATGTGTGCAATTATATCTGACATGCATGGAAGACAACTAGCAGTTAGATTTATGTAATGAGTGCCTGTAGGAGACGACATAAATAGTAGGACTGGGGTTAACTAGCAGCAACAGGTCTCAAAAACTAAAGGGAGAACACAGATGAAAGCTATAGAATATGTATCGTTTGTACTCGAGATTAACTAGATGGCACACGAAAGTATTAAATAACAACATAGGTAATACTAGAAGTGGTATATTATTATAGTCACCAGCCAGTGGCATAACATTGGCTAATGGATGATAACTATGGAACAACGTTACCTAAAGAACAAGTATCTTAGCTAAACTATGGAACAAGGTTAACTCCTGAATAAGACCTATAAGAGATCAGCGTGAATATATAGTGACATGTGATAATCTATTTTCCATGCTTAGATGAATAACAAAGCCATAAATGTTGCACACAAGTAAGATGAGGGTACAACCTATCTGGCCGCCATCCATAGGAGTGAGCATCATGTGCTGACTTGTCAATAGCCCTGCAGTTGTTGTGGCTGTCCATGTCGGGCACGCGCATTTGATGCAGGGAACTGTTGAGTGGCGACTATAGCTCCCTTCTGGTGTATGCTTCCCTTGTTGGAGCAGCTGCGGTGAGTCGGAAGACAATGTGGCCGAAGATGCAGATAACGCATAATGTTAAGAATGACACATCTCTTTGATCTGAAGAAATACACTAAGAGATCAACAGCAAGGTACGAGAGTGACACACGTCCGTTAACTGAAGACTAAATTGGTGTCACACGATTTTATTTTATTTTGGTACTGTTTGATATACGCCGGATGGCTTGATGGCCGTCTTGTGCCTCCTGGCTGACACTATTCGGAATCTTCCCCGAAGAGCCAGCGACCAACGGCAGAGCAGCCTGCGTCCGCCATCCGTGGCCCCGGCCAAAACCCCGCTCCATGCCCCACCGCACTGCTGTGGTTGCGCCTCCCCCGGGCCAATCCACAAAGACTCCCCGTCATCCAGATCCGGCGGCGGCAGTACCTTCAACCCACACAATTCTAAGATAGCCATCTAAGCGCTGCATCCACGGCGAACTTGCCGCCCCGCACCCTTACGTTAGACCCAGCCAACCGGCAGCCTAGGAGCTCTGCCGCCTCGAGGGGTGCTGCTTCCCATTGGAAATCGATTGGCCTGGAATAAAAATTCAGACAACTGACGCCTAGATAAAGTGATTTGAGATGAGGGCGCGACCTATCTAGCGGCATGGTGAATTAGGCAGCTCCAGCTGCTGAGTCGGTGAGGCCGGCGCGGTTGTGGTGGCGACTGGTGGCAGGGAAGCAGCGATGTCGTGATGGTCAAAGGCTACGGGGAAGCAGCGCCGGGACTCTGGACGAATCCGAAGTTGGAGCCGCTCTGGCGCCGTGAACAATGGCGGGGGTGAATCGGCTCCGGTACGGTTCACGCGGCCGTCGTTGAGGCAGCTCCAGCAGCACGGAGTAAGAGGCACATGACCCAGTGCACAACAGCAAATGGACAGCGTCTCCGGCATTTGGGAGGAGGGCGGCTGTGAAATTGGTGCGGTGGGGGGCTTCATGGAGAAGGGGCTGAGGTTTCGCGGCTCGAAAGAAGGGAGCTTCCGGGGAGAAGGTGATTTGGCACCCACGAGGTATGAATGGGGGTGGGGATTGGGACGGGAGTGGAACCATGTCTTACGGACGCATTTGTCTGAAATGTGGGGGAAGTTATAGTTCTACCCCTGCCTTTAGGATTCTTGACTTGGGTCTGTGTACCGAGGGTCGGGGATAGTAGAGTAACTTTGCTTCTCCCCAAATAGTGGGCGGTAGCGATTTCGGGCGAGGAGGGCGTGTTTTGAAATATAGTGGGCGCGAGCGATTTCGGGCGAGGAGAGCGTGATTTGAAATAGTGGACGAGAGCTATTTCGGGCGAGGAGAGCGTGTTTTGCCGACCATGGTTTATGAATTATTCGGCACATGTCATTTCGGCCGAGGAGAAGGCGTGCCTGGATGAAGTTACGAACCTACCCTCGATGTACAACGGGCCAATGTCCCACATAGGATGGTAATTTCACGTCTCCCATTTATTTGCTCAGGCGAATTCCACCGAGCAGAGGATGTTTAACGGTTCATTCAAATTTTGGGAGAATGAGCATTCACGTCTACCTTACCAAGTCGATTCAAATCAAATTTTGAAATATTAGCTTGCCACTTCTTTTTTAGATGGAGAGATGATGCTCGGGAGTCATGTGTTTTTACATGCTCGTTGCTAGCGATTGACTATATGACAAATAGTTGACCCACTCAAAAACGGGAATCAAACCCAAAATGAAATATCACGATTCAATGAAATAGCTCGTTCACCAGGTCAAAATAGTGAACTAATCCAAAATTGAACACCTCAATCGAGTAGCATGTTGTACAGTATTATAGTACTCCATGAACATGTTGAAAGTCAAATTAATGAACTTGTTTGATATGCATATATCCATTCATGTGTGGATTGCAGACAACATGTTCTCCAATTTAAATATTTGAATGCAATTTATATTGAAATATGGTTTATATCAGTCTTTGATGCATAAAACGCGACCTCCCTCTCTCCCGGACTCCTGCGCTCTCTCTCTCTCTCTCTCTCTCTCCAACAATCTTCAATTCTATCGCACGCGTCCAACAAACAAACCTTGTTGGTCCCTCTCCCTTTCTCTCCATCTCTCTCTCTCTCTCTTTGTGTGGGGGGGGGGGTCTTTCTAGTTCGCATGCATATATACTCCATCTATAGGTCTCTCTCGCACACTATGTATGATTCTCTAGTCCAAGCTAGATATCTTGGGTGCACTCATCGTACGCACACAAATTCCTTGGCTCATTGCCTGTAATTCTCTCATGCACCACTCTCTTGTCTTGGAGCTCTTCCCCCTCTCTCTCAAACTCTCCATCTACCTGGGTCACACATACACATGCATATCTCACTCGCACTCGATAGGCCCATCTAAAACTCTATCTCTCTCCCTCGATCTCTCTCCATCTCACACGCACACACACACAATCTCATGCCTAGCTAGCCAAGTGTGATGGTCTCTCACTCAATTGTCGGCACATGCAGTCCCCCCTATATGTATATGACTAGCTAATCTTATTCTCCATCACAAACATGTGCATGGTCTATCTCGATTTCTCTCGGGGCATCTCTCTATCGCGCACGCACCTCCCTCGATCTCCCACCCATATAGTCCCCTCACGATCTCAAGGGGATCTCTCTATCACAAACACACCCTCTCTCCCTCCCCATGCGTCCATGTTCTCCATGTGTCCCTCTCGACCTTTGTTCCTTGTCGGCCAGACCTCTATTGTACATGTGCTATAGGGGTGTCTCTCTCCGTTGCAAACAATCACACACTAGCTATCTTCATGTATCTCCTCGCCTCGCTTTTCTATCTCGGAGATGCATGCGTGATATGTTCGCATAAGAAACGAAAAAACACACACTCTCTCTCTCTAATTTATCTTTGTTGTCACTTTCTCTTTCACACACATACTCTTTTTGCTCACTTACTCATTCTCTTTCACACACACTTGATCTCTCTCGACTTAGGCACTCTCGTCGGTCCATAGCATATAGATTTATTGAAAAGTCAAACATCACAAAGTTTGACCATGTACGTGGAGAAAAACAATTACATCTAGAATGGCAAACATATACCATTAGATTCACCATGAGATGCACTCCCTCCGTTCCAAAATAGATAACTCAACTTTGTATTAACTTTAGTATAAAATTGGGTCACCTATTTTGGAACGGAGGGAGTAGTTTCATATGATGTATCTTTGGTATTGTAGATATAAATAACATTTGCGTAAACCTGATCAAAGTTTCCAAAGTTTGCCTTCTAAAAAATTTACATGCACTGCATTACCGAGCAGATGGAATATATCTTTCCCCCTCTCAGCTATCTAACGCACCACTCAGCCTTATCGGGGCTCCTCAATCTCTCTCAAACCTTATATCTCCCTGGATCACACATACACATGTCTCTCTCGCGCTATACATATAAATCCATCCAAAACTCTCTGCCCTTGTTCTCTTTCTATGTGACACGCACCCCCCCCCCAAGTACCATAATCCCTCACTCCATCATAGGCGCAAGCACTCCCCCTAAGTATGATTATCTCTCACTAGCCATCAGGAACACACGTTTATCTCCTTCCATCCATACGTCTATCTCGATATCTCTCGGGGTATCTTCTATCGCGCACACACCTTGTCACTCGATCTTCCACCCATGTAGTCCCATCACGATCTCCAGGGGATCTCTCTATGACAAACATACACTCTCTCCTCCCCATGTCTGCATTTTCTCTGTACGTCTCTCTCGACCTCTCTCCCTTGTTTGTCAGACCCCTCTTGCCCACGTGCTAGGGGTCTTTATCTCTTGGTTGCAAACAACCACACACTATCTCCTCACCTTGCTTCCATTGTCGAAGATGCATGTGTGATATGTTTGCATAAGACAAACACACTTTTTCTCTACTTTTATCGTGTGTTGTCCATGTCTCTTTCACACACGCACACACACTTTTTTCACTCGCTCTTTCTATTTCTCTCTCTCTCTCTCTCTCTCTCTCTAGTTAGGGACTCTCTCACGTCCATAAGCATATGGATGTTTTGAAAAGTCAAACCTTAGATAAGTTTGACCAGGTATATGTGGAGAAAAACATTTACATCTAGAACGATCATTAGATTCATCACAACATGTACTTACTTCATACTATCATTTATCTTTGGTATTGTAGATATAAGTAATTTCTTTACAAACTTGGTCAATGTTTCAAAAGTTTGACTTCAAAAAAATGTTGGAACTACATTATCGAACAGAGGGAGTAGCTCTTTCTCTCTCTCTCTCTCTCTCTGCTATCTCTCACGGGCCTCCCCTCTCACTCAAACTCTCTATACCGACGGATTATACTCTCATTGTGTGAGCATATAGCTCCATATATTGTTCAGTTGACCGGTCAACCAGTCCACATGCTGCCTTGTTAGCTTGTGTTCTATATCTTCGTGTGCTGGCCCATGTGGCAGTGGGTGAAATAAGTAAACTAGAGGCCCATCTGACACGCGGTGAAGTAAACAAAGTTGAAACCACTCGAGGTAGCACCCCACACGCCAGTAAATTGAGGGTGCATTGAGGACACACTTCTTCTGCGTGAAGGACGCACTCGCGCACAATTCACCACTGCGCGGCGGCATGCACAGAAGGACACACTCGTGCACACCCAGCACACAACACACACCAGCACACGTGTACACCGGTGTCGCCACTGGTTGAGATGGATGGCGAGGCAGCCAACAAGCGGAGGCGGCTAGAGCCAAAACCGCATCTGGCGAGCCTGGACTTCATCAGCAGCCTCCCCGACGACATGCTGCTCGTCATCATCGGCCTCCTCCCCACAAAATCTACCATGCGGACCGCCCTGCTCTCCCAGCGGTGGAGCCCCCTCTGGAGCCGCGCCCCCCTCAACCTCACCGTTGTCAGCTGCCTCTGCGACGGGGATTGCAAACACATTGCCATAGTCTCCAAGATCCTTTCATCGCACCCTGGGCCAGCCAGACGCCTTGACATCCGCATGTTCAGTACCAACTCCAAGGTCCAACCCATGAGTGGTTCTTATCCCCTGCCCTAGATCAGCTCGAGGAACTCAGCTTTGAAGCTGGACGATGTCGCTCTCTGCCTCCGTCCGTGCTCCGCCTCACGCCAACGTTGCGTCGCACCAGCTTCAGCTCCTGCTATCTTCCCCAGATTAATGCCGCGCCCATCCTGCTTCTCCCACAACTCAAGCAGCTTGACCTCTTTGACATTGTCATCTCGAAGAAGGCTATGGAGCAACTGCTCCACAGTTGTACTGCGCTCGAGTACCTTCGTCTTGAGCAGATCCACGGGTTCATTAGCCTCCACATCGCCTCAACGAATCTCCGATGGATTTATGTGTCTTGTTGGCCCCGCAACAAGACATCAATTGGGAAGAGATTACTCCAGCTGTTCCACGTTATGGTCATTGAGAATGCGCCTTTCCTTGAGAGATTGCTTGTATCGGATCTGGAAGGTCCAACAAAAATCAGGGTCATTGACGCGCTAAAATTGACAGCATTTGTGTACTCGTCTGCCAAATTCTCCGAACTCTTTATTGGATCCATAATCGTTCAGGTACATCACTCATCTTCTTCTCTGTCTTCTTGAAATTCACATTTTTAAATTTCTTCTTGATGTATTTACGACCGTCTTCCAGAAAATGATTCCCACAAGCTTTACCCAGTCTATGTGCACAGTGAAGATCTTGGCAATAAAATCTATCGACCCCAATCTGGATCAAGTTGTTGGATTCCTTACATGCTTTCCATGCACGAGAAGCTACTCATCGAGGTGAAACTTCTTTCCTATTAGTAAATGGTAATCACAACGTAGTTCAATTTTTTCGTAATTTTCCCAAATTACGATGACAAGTGTAGTGTTCAAAACTGCATCTACGCACTGCACCGAAAGAAATGTTTTTAGTATTTTTTTCTCACGTGATCACCTACATCTTTTTTTGTTGTACTACTATAGTAGTGAAGGAAATATGCCCTATAGGCAATAATAAAGTTATTATTTATTTCCTTATTTCATGATAAATGTTTATTATTCATGCTAGAATTGTATTAACCGGAAACATAATACATGTGTGAATACATAGACAAACATAGTGTCACTAGTATGCCTCTACTTGACTAGCTCGTTTATCAGAGATGGTTATGTTTCCTAGCCATAGACAAAAGAGTTGTCATTTGATTAACGGGGTCACATCATTAGGAGAATGATGTGATTGACTTGACCCATTCCGTTAGCCTAGCACTTGATTGTTTAGTATTCTGCTATTGCTTCCTTCATGACTTATACATGTTCCTGTAACTATGAGAATTGTGTAACTCCCGTTTACCGGAGGAACACTTTGGGTACTACCAAACGTCACAACGTAACTGGGTGATTATAAAGGAGTACTACAGGTGTCTCCAAAGGTACATGTTGAGTTAGCATAATTTAAGATTAGGTTTTGTCACTCCGATTGTCGGAGAGGTATCTCTGGGCCCTCTCGGTAATGCTCAGCACCTAAGCCTTGCAAGCATGTAACTAATGAGTTAGTTATGAGATGAAGTATTACAGAACGAGTAAAGAGACTTGTCGGTAACGAGATTGAACTAGGTATTGGATACCGACGATCGAATCTCGGACAAGTAACATACCGATGACAAAGGGAACAACGTATGTTGTTATGCGGTTTGACCGATAAAGATCTTCGTAGAATATGTAGGAACCAATATGGGCATCCAGGTCCCGCTATTGGTTATTGACCAGAGATGTGTCTCAGTCATGTCTACATCGTTCTCGAACCGTAGGGTCCGCACGCTTAAGGTTTCGATGACAGTTATATTATGAGTTTATGTATTTTGATGTACCGAA
>NC_041391.1:392743952-392880745 GCF_002162155.2 Triticum dicoccoides
CGGCCACCTCCTCCCTCCCTCCTTTATATACGGGGGTAGGGGTGCACCCTAGGACACACAAGTTGATCATTGATCGTTCCTTAGCCGTGTGCGGTGCCCCCCTCCACGATATTACACCTCGGTCATATTGTAGCGGTGCTTAGGCGAAGTCCTGCAACAGGAGAACATCAAGATCATCACCACGCCGTCGTGCTGACGGAACTCCCCATCGGCGCCTCTGCTGGATCGGAGATCGAGGGTGCGTCATCGAGCTGTACGCGTGTCAAGAACTCGGAGGTGTCGGAGTAACGGTACTTGGATCGGTTGAACCGGAGGACGTACGACTACTTCCTCTACGTTGCATCAACGCTTCCGCTTCGGTCTACGAGGGTACGTAGACAACACTCTCCCCTCGTTGCTATATCATCACCATGATCTTGCGTGTGCGTAGGAAAATTTTTGAAATTACTACGTTCCCCAACAGTGGTATCAGAGCCAGGTTTTATGTGTTGATATTATATGCATGAGTAGAACACAAGTAAGTTGTGGACGATATAAGTCATACTGCCTACCAGCATGTCATACTTTGGTTCAGCGGTATTGTGAGATGAAGCGGCCCTGACCGACATTACGCGTACGCTTACGCGAGACTGGTTTCACCGTTACGAGCACTCGTGCTTAAAGGTGGCTGGCGGGTGTCTGTCTCTCTCACTTTAGTTGAACCGAGTGTGGCTACGCCCGGTCCTTGTGAAGGTTAAAACGGAGTCTATTTGACAAACTATCATTGTGGTTTTGATGCGTAGGTGAGATTGGTTCTTGCTTAAGCCCGTAGCAGCCACGTAAAATTTGCAACAACAAAGTAGAGGACGTCTAACTTGTTTTTGCAGGGCATGTTGTGATGTGATATGGCCAAGACATGATGCTATATTTTATTGTATGAGATGATCATGTTTTGTAACCGAAGTTATCGGCAACTGGCAGGAGCCATATGGTTGTCGCTTTATTGTATGCAATGCAATCGCGATGTAATGCTTTACTTTATCACTAAACGGTAGCGATAGTCGTGGAAGCATAAGATTGGCGAGACGACAACGATTCTACGATGGAGATCAAGGTGTCGCGCCGGTGACGATAGTGATCATGACGGTGCTTCGGAGATGGAGATCACAGGCACAAGATGATGATGGCCATATCATATCACTTATATTGATTGCATGTGATGTTTATCCTTTGTGCATCTTATCTTGCTTTTATTGACGGTAGCATTTTAAGATGATCTCTCACTAATTATCAAGAAGTGTTCTCCCTGAGTATGCACCGTTGCAAAAGTTCTTCGTGCTGAGACACCACGTGATGATCGGGTGTTATAGGCTCTACGTTCAAATACAACGGGTGCAAAACAGTTGCACACGCGGAATACTCAGGTTATACTTGACGAGCCTAGCATATACAGATATGGCCTAGGAACACGGAGACCGAAAGGTCGAGCGTGAATCATATAGTAGATATGATCAACATAATGATGTTCACCGATGAAACTACTCCATCTCACGTGATGATCGGACATGGTTTAGTTGATTTGGATCACGTGATCACTTAGAGGATTAGAGGGATGTCTATCTAAGTGGGAGTTCTTAAGTAATATGATTAAACTGAACCTAAATTTATCATGAACTTAGTCCTGGTAGTATTTTGCAAATCATGTTGTAGATCAATAGCTCACGTTGTTGCTTCCCTGTGTTTTATTTTGATATGTTCCTAGAGAAAATTATGTTGAAAGATGTTAGTAGCAAAGATGCGGATTGGATCCGTAATCTGAGGTTTATCCTCATTGCTGCACAGAAGAATTATGTCCTTGATGCACCGCTAGGTGACGGACCTATTGCAGGAGCAGATGCAGACGTTATGAACGTTTGGCTAGCTCAATATGATGACTACTTGATAGTTTAAGTGCACCATTCTTAACGGCTTAGAATCGGGACTTCAAAGACGTTTTGAACGTCATGGACCATATGAGATGTTCCAGGAGTTGAAGTTAATATTTCAAGCAAATACCCGAGTTGAGAGATATGAAATCTCCAACAAGTTCTATAGCTAAAAGATGGAGGAGAATCGCTCAACTAGTGAGCATGTGCTCAGATTGTCTGGGTACTACAATCGCTTGAATCAAGTGGGAGTTAATCTTCCAGATAAGATAGTGATTGACAGAATTCTCTAGTCACCATCACCAAGTTAGTAGAACTTCGTGATGAACTATGATATGCAAGGGATAACAAAAACGATTACCAAGCTCTTCGTAATGCGGAAATTGACGAAGGTAGAAATCAAGGAAAACATCCAGTGTTGATGGTTGACAAGATCACTAGTTTCAAGAAAAGGGCAAAGGGAAGAAGGGGAACTTCAAGAAGAACGGCAAGCAAGTTGCTGCTCAAGTGAAGAAGCCCAAGTCTGATCCTAAGCCTGAGACTAAATGCTTTTACTGCAAAGGGACTGGTCACTGGAAGCGGAACTACCCCAAGTGATTGGCGGATAAGAAGGATGGCAAAGTGAACATAAGTATATTTGATATACATGTTATTGATGTGTACTTTACTAGTGTTTATAGCAACCCCTCAGTATTTGATACTAGTTCAGTTGCTAAGATTAATAACTCGAAACGGGAGTTGCAGAATAAACAGAGACTAGTTAAGGGTGAAGTGACGATGTGTGTTGGAAGTGGTTCCAAGATTGATATGATCATCGTCGCACACTCCCTATACTTTCGGGATTAGTGTTGAACCTGAATAAGTGTTATTTGGTGTTTGCGTTGAGCATGAATATGATTTGATCATGTTTATTGTAATACAGTTATTCATTTAAGTAAGAGAATAAATTGTTGTTCTGTTTACATGAATGAAACCTTATATGGTTGCACACCCAATGAAAATAGTTCGTTGGATCTCGATCGTAGTGATACACATAATCATAATATTGAAACCAAAAGATGCAAAGTTAATAATGATAAGTGCAACTTGTTTGTAGCACTGCCGTTTAGGTCATATTGGTGTAAAGCGCATGAAGAAACTCCATACTGATGGGCTTTTGGAATCACTTGATTATGAATCAGTTGATGCTTGCGAACCATGCCTCATGGGCAAGATGACTAAGACTCTGTTCTTCAGAACAATGAAGCGAGCAATAGATTTGTTGGAAATCATACATACTGATGTATGTGGTCCGATGAATATTAAGGCTCGCGACAGGTATCATTATTTTCTGATCTTCACAAATGATTTGAGCAGATATGAGTATATCTACTTGATGAAACATAAGTCTGAAACATTTGAAAAGTTCAACGAATTTCAGAGTGAAGTGAAAAATCATCGTAACAAGAAAATAAAGTTTCTACGATCTGATCGTAGAGAAGAGTATTTGAGTTACGAGTTTGGCCTTCAGTTAAAAACAATGTGAAATAATTTCACTACTCATGCCACCTAGAACACCACAATGTTATGGTGTGTCCGAACGTCGTAATCGTACTTTATTGGATATGGTGCGATCTATGATGTTTCTTGCTGATTTACCATTGTCGTTTTGGGGTTATGCATTAGAGACAGCTGCATTCACATTTAAAATAGGGCATCATCTAAATCCGTTGAGACGACACCGCATGAACTATGGTTTAGCAGTAAACCTAAGCTGTTGTTTCTTAAAGTTTGGAGTTGCGATGCTTATATGAAAAAGGGTTTTTCAACTTGATAAGCTCGAACCTAAATCGGAGAAGTGCGTCTTCATAGAATACCCAAAGGAAATTGTTGGGTACACCTTCTATCACAGATCCGAAGGCAAATTTGTTGCTGATAATAGATCCTTTCTAGAGAAGGAGTTTTTCTCGAAAGAAGTGAGTGGGAGGAAAGTAGAGCTTGATAAGGTAATTTGTACCTTCTCCCGAATTGAAAATAGTTCATCACTGAAATCAGTTCCAGTGATTCCTACACCAATTAGTGAGGAAGCTAATGATGATGATCATGAAACTTCAGATCAAGTTACTACAGAACCTCGTAGGTCTTCCAAAGTACGGTCCGCACCAGTGTGGTACGGTAATCCTGTTCTTAAAGTCATGTTACTAGACCATGATAAACCTACGAACTATGAGGAAGCGATGATGAGCCCAGATTCCGCGAAATGGCTTAAGGCCATAAAATCTGAGATATGATCCATGTATGAAACAAAGAATGGACTTTGATTGACTTGCTCGATGATCAGCAAGCCATGTTAAATAAATGGATCTTCAAGAGGAAGACGGACACTGATAGTAGTGTTACTATCCACTAAGCTCGACTTGTTGCAAAAGGTTTTTCAACAAGTTCAAGGGGTTGAATACGATGAGATTTTCTCACTCGTATTGATGCTTAAGTCTGTCTGAATCATGTTAGCAATTGCCACATTTTATGAAATCTAGCAAATGGATGTCAAAACTGCATTCCTTAATGGATTTACTAAAGAAGAGTTGTATATGATACAACCAAAAGGTTTTGTCAATCCTAAAGGTGCTAACAAAATGTGCAAGCTCCAGCGATCCATCTATGGACTGGTGCAAGCATCTCGGAGTTGGAATATACGCTTTGATAAATTGATCAAAGCATATAGTTTTATATGGACTTACGATGAAGCCTGTATTTACAATAAAGTGAGTGGGAGCACTATAGCCTTTCTGATTAGTATATGTGAGTGACATATTGTTGATCAGAAATGATGTAGAATTTTTCTGCAAAGCATAAAGGAGTATTTTAAAGGAGTTCTTTAAAAAGAAAAGACCTCAGTAAAAGCTACTTACATATTGAGCATCAAGATCTATTGAGATAGATCAAGACGCTTGATAAGATTTTCAATGAATACATACCTTGGCAAGATTTTGAAATAGTTCAAAATGGAACAGTCAAAGAAAGAGTTCTTGCCTGTGTTGCAAAGGTATTGAGTAAGACTCAAATCCCGACCACAGCAGAAAATAGAAAGAGAATGAAAAGTCATTCCCTATGCCTCAGTCATAGGTTCTATAAAGTATGCTATGTACCAGACCTATTGTATACCTTGCTCTGAATTTGGCAAGGGAGTACAATAGTGATCTAGGAGTAGATCACTGGACATTGGTCAAGAATATCCTTAGTAAGGACTAAGGAGATGTTTCTCGATTATGGAGGTGATAAAAGAGTTTATTGTAAAAGTTACATCAGTGCAAACTTTTACACTAATCCAGATGACTCTAAGTCTCAACCTGAATACATATTAAAAGTGGGAGCAATTAGCTAGAGTAGCTCCGTGCAGAGCATTGTGGACATAAAATATTTGCAAAATACATACGGCTCTGAATGTGACAGACCCGTTGACTAAGCTTCTCTCACGAGCAAAACATGATCACACCTTAGTACTCTTTGGGTGATAATCACATAGCGATGTGAACTAGATTATTAACTCTAGTAAACCCTTTGGGTGTTGGTCACATGATGATGTGAACTATGGGTGTTAATCATATACAGATATGAATATTAGTGTTAAATCACATGGTGATGTGAACTAGATTATTGACTCTAGTGCAAGTGGGAGACTGAAGGAAATATGCCCTAGAGGCAATAATAAAGTTATTATTTATTTCCTTATTTCATGATAAATGTTTATTATTCATGCTAGAATTGTATTAACCGGAAACATAATACATGTGTGAATACATAGACAAACATAGTGTCACTAGTATGCCTCTACTTGACTAGCTCGTTTATCAGAGATGGTTATGTTTCCTAGCCATAGACAAAAGAGTTGTCATTTGATTAACGGGGTCACATCATTAGGAGAATGATGTGATTGACTTGACCCATTCCGTTAGCCTAGCACTTGCTCGTTTAGTATTCTGCTATAGCTTCCTTCATGACTTATACATGTTCCTGTAACTATGAGAATTGTGTAACTCCCGTTTACCGGAGGAACACTTTGGGTACTACCAAACGTCACAACGTAACTGGGTGATTATAAAGGAGTACTACAGGTGTCTCCAAAGGTACATGTTGAGTTAGCATAATTTAAGATTAGGTTTTGTCACTCCGATTGTCGGAGAGGTATCTCTGGGCCCTCTCGGTAATGCTCATCACCTAAGCCTTGCAAGCATGTAACTAATGAGTTAGTTATGAGATGAAGTATTACAGAACGAGTAAAGAGACTTGTCGATAACGAGATTGAACTAGGTATTGGATACCGACGATCGAATCTCGGACAAGTAACATACCGATGACAAAGGGAACAACGTATGTTGTTATGCGGTTTGACCGATAAAGATCTTCGTAGAATATGTAGGAACCAATATGGGCATCCAGGTCCCGCTATTGGTTATTGACCAGAGATGTGTCTCAGTCATGTCTACATCATTCTCGAACCGTAGGGTCCGCACGCTTAAGGTTTCGATGACAGTTATATTATGAGTTTATGTATTTTGATGTACCGAAGGTTGTTCGGAGTCCCGGATATGATTACGGACATGACGAGGAGTCTCGAAATGGTCGAGACATAAAGATTGATATATTGGACGGATATATTTGGACAGCGGAAAGGTTCCGGAGAAGTTTGGAGCCCCGGGAGGTTACCGGAACCCCCCGGGAGGTATATGGGCCTTATTGGGCCCATGTAGGAGGAAGAGAGAAGGAGCAAGGGAAGGGGGCGCGCCCCCCCAAGCCCAATCCGAATTGGGGAGGGGGGCCGGCCCCCCCTTTCCTTTCTCCTTCCCCCTCTTCCTATTACTACTACTAGTACTACTTCCTAATACTAGTACTCTTTCCTTCCCCCTCCAAATAAGATAAGGAAAAGAGAGGGAAACCTACTTGGAGTAGGTTTCCCCCTCCTCATGGCGCGCCCCCCTAGGGCCGGCCACCTCCTCCCTCCCTTCTTTATATACGGGGGTAGGGGGCACCCTAGGACACACAAGTTGATCATTGATCGTTCCTTAGCCGTGTGCGGTGCCCCCCTCCACGATATTACACCTCGGTCATATTGTAGCGGTGCTTAGGCGAAGTCCTGCAACAGGAGAACATCAAGATCATCACCACGCCGTCGTGCTGACGGAACTCCCCCTCGGCGCCTCTGCTGGATCGGAGATCGAGGGTGCGTCATCGAGCTGTACGCGTGTCAAGAACTCAGAGGTGCCGGAGTAACGGTACTTGGATCGGTTGAACCGGAGGACGTACGACTACTTCCTCTACGTTGCGTCAACGCTTCCGCTTCGGTCTACGAGGGTACATAGACAACACTCTCCCCTCATTGCTATATCATCACCATGATCTTGCGTGTGCGTAGGAAATTTTTTGAAATTACTACGTTCCCCAACAAGTAGCCTAGGCTAGGCATAGTGAAAAGTAACTTAGACTACTCCAGTAACTCTATGGTTACCCTAAGAGCAAGTACTACCTCCGTCCTGGTTTACTCTTCCTATTTTGAAGTATCAAAATTTGACCATAGATTTAACTGACAAAATGTTAATGCATGTCACTAAGAACTATATCATTGGATTCATATTTGAACATAATTGCAAATGGTGTAATTTTTAGTGACATGCATTGGCATTTTCTTAGGTAAATCTATGGTCGAAATTTTATACTAAATACGAGGTAGTACAAAAGTGGGCTATAACGGCCCTCCACTATGTAGGCCAAAACACGTGCCAAATTCACTTGTCATGCATTTGGCATCGATGCCCCTCCATTGCTCACCTGGTGCCCCAATCTGGATCACCTACTTTGCTCCGGTGCCAGATTAACTCACGCAATGAAAAAACACTTGCGTGGGAGAGAGAGAGAGGACTGAGGCAATAAAAAACACTTGTTTGGGAGAGTGAGAGGCTGGTGTAGTTGGTTTGATTGATTTGTTTATACATGTGGGTCTGTGTGCACAGCGGTGCCAACTCTCTCACATCGCGAGAGCGGTGCCAAAATCTTTTGATTTGACATCGATGCGTATTATGTGGCATACTTTTGCGAAATATGGCATCGGCCACATAGTGGAAGGCAACAAATGCCCAAGCTCTTCACGTGCTCCTAGGTAAATGAGAGGAAAGAGAAAGAGAGAGAGAGAGAGTGAAAAAATATCACTAGCCAGCAAACCCTATCGTATGAGCAAATGATATTGGTACCTCTTGATGACACTGCAATCTTATACAACCAACTGCTCTAATATGTTCTCTTCTTTTGCAGATAGAAAAAGACCCGAAAGTGAAAAATGTGCTGCACTATAACAATCTCATCGATTGCCTTGATCTCCATCTTACAGAAATTGATTTGATCGACTACCGAGGCAGCACATCTGAGATTAAATTGTCCAAGTTTTTTGTTCTGGAGGCAAGTGTGCTCAAGGTAATGAGGTTTGGCGTTCTCCGGCGCAACAATGAATGGTGTGCTGATCACCGCAAGCGTCTAAGCCTAAATGACAAAGTCTCCGCAGAAGCTGAATTTGTTTTTGAAACATCAAGTGGCCAGAGACTCGAAAACATATTTTTCCCATTAGTGACTTGTCGGGGCGGTGGATTTTAGTTTGTACGATAATGCTGCATCCACCTAAAGTAACAATAGTTCTTACGTGAACTTCCTAGTAATTCCCTCTTCATAGGTGCATCATTACTCCTAACATTTGTAATAGCAGTTTGAAACTTGTAATATTGTTGTGTCCTATTACTGCGTTTTCAAAATCCTGCAAATCAAACAGGTCCTGAGTTGGTGATGATGTTGTGCCTGTCATCTTTCACCAATAGTCGTCAGATCTAGATCTGATGCATACAAACCAAACTTCTGCAGTTTTGCAGAAAGATGCCCGCACTTGTTCCCTATTTAGAAACAACTCCTTGTCTCCCACAATCAGCCTTATCTCCTCCCCACCACATCTAGAAGGCCATGGAAAAATCTGGTGCAATGGCCGCTACCGGCGCCGTCCACCCCCCAATCTTGGTGTTCCGTGCAATGCACGGGCATCTACACACGGTAAATTATGTCGAACACGGCTAGTTGTAAGCAGGCTAGATCTACAGCCATGATGATAGTGACTGCAGACGATGAGGCTGACTATGGTATGCCGAACACGGTGCCTATACTCAGGTGTCATCTCCGGTGCATGGTCCTGTCACTTCACTCTGAGGAGCAGCACGTAATAATTTGACCAACGGGTAGTACAGTGCTACTACATTGGTAGTACTACTACTAGTACTAGCACCATCGTCTGGATTTAGTAGTACTACCACGTCCATCTAGATTTAGTATTTGACTAGCAATATCTAGTAATGCATGTCACAAAAAATGTACTACTCTCTCTGTAAATAAATACATGGTGTATTGTTTTATTCCTATCGGCGAGATAACTTAATGTCTTTTTGCTACTTAATAGGATTACATGCAATGAACTAACCACTGCATGTGATGTTTGGTAGTCTCAAGTCATTGAAAGCATGCACGACCCACATCTCTCATTGGTTGATATGTCACGAAATAAGAAATGAGGAGGGAGTTAATGCACCATGCATAAGTGTTTTGGGATTATTTGGTCTTCGTAAGGTGACTTACACAACATTTTTGGTTACATGCATTAACATTTTATTAGTTAAATCAAAGGTCAAAACTTGGAGCAAAATGCAAAGGGGACCAATGAACCAGTAAACATCAAAGTTCTCTCGTTTGGCCCCAACTAGAGGTCCGGTGAGATGACTATACCGCACCGCACGGAGGGGTACGCAGCTTCATTACTTACTGCACCTGCCTTTGGGTGTATGACACGTGGGCCCAACGGGTGGCTGGCCCACCTATCATACAGCCAAAGGCAGGTGCAGTAGAGGGGCGAGGAGTATATGGCCAACACGCACGTGAATTCAACGCAGTCTGCACTTCTCATATAAAGGCTCCCACCAGTCCAATCTACGAAATCCTACGCACCAATGCACCCTAACCAAGGGCAAGAGTGATCACTCCAATCGCAAGATCAATTGACTAGAAGCTAGACGCATGGAGGCGATGAGCGCGAGCATCGGCCGGCTGTGCCAGATGGTCCACGACGCCGGCCTGCGGCCCGGCACCAAGGAACGTCTCCAGGTAGTGCTTGAGGCCGCCAGGGCAAGGGGCCACTTAGACGACAGCTTCATCTCCTTGTTCGACGAGGTCCTCGTCGGCTTCCTCGACAAGTTCACCGTCGTCAAGAAGCTCGTGGACGACCTTGACGTACACCTCCATCCCACGTGCCCAGGCTCTACGATGCCTGCCTCCCTTAACGGCCTCTATGGTGACATCCTCTTCGACGCACTGGTGGCCCTGCGACTGCCTGCCGTCGCGCCGGAGAATGTCCACCTCGAGGTCACGCTCACCGCGCAGCGCCTGGCGTAGCAAGAAACCATCAACATAATCACCCACGTTACGTGCAAATCGTCCACAAGGACTACTACATGCAAGAGGAGGACCATAGGACGCTGGCCTCCTTGGACCGCAGGGCAACCTTGGACAACATTGTTCAGAAGCACGTTGAGCTTGCCACCAACGCCGCTGCTCCTCATACGTCAGTTGGTGACCTGGTGCACTAGGGCGTGAGGATGTCGTTGATGGATCTGTATGTATTTTTATCTTCCCATCAAATCCATGTAGTAGTATATGGTACTACTAGTAATTATCTTACCTTTCGCATCAACTTCATAATTTTCGTACGTACTCCATGCATGAACCGTGCCAGAACCAAACTTCTCATTTCTCTAGGGAAAATTGTTATTTCTGTCTATCGGTCGCGCCCTAGAGCAGAACCAAATTTTACAAGTTACAAGTTCAAAAGGAAAAGCCTGCCGTGTTCACGTCGCACCCCCACACGGTTGGTCCGGCACGCCGCTCAAGGGAGGATTAGTGCGGTGTTGCATTTTCACTTACAAGTGGGACAGCGGTTGAGCAAACCGACTATCGGCAAACCCCCACCCCGCCCACCGCGCGATGGCTGAGAAAACAGGAGGGAGAAGAGATGGCTATAGCACGGACTCCAAGAAAATTGGTGTCGTATGGGACTCGTGTGGGTGGCATGTGTCGTACTGCTAGACGTGAATGCTAGTTATGGCCCAACCACCCCGCTATATCGAGCCTATATCGAGGTGCTGGTTACGTAGAACAAATTTCTTGGAGTCTGTGCTCAGCCCTCCTCTATCTCTCTTCTCAGCCAGCCAGCAGACGCGCAGAGCCCATCGTATGTTTGCTCATATGCGGTCCCACATGTCAGTGAAAACGCAAGAGGACCCATTGAACCAGCACATCTTTCACCTCGACATGCTGGTGTTGAAAAACAAATCCAATGAAGATCTTCGGTGGCCGCTTTTGGAGTTACTCAAGATTAGTAAGATTCTATTTACAGTTTAACCCAAGATGCACATCACGTGGCTTCAACTACCACTATATTTTCTTGCATGACACAACCTGGATGCTGGATGTCCCATGTGTCGGCAAAAGGAGGAAGAACTCGACCAAATCTTCGGTTGTGCTCCCGTATTAGACTAGTTGTGCTAACTTAAAATTTTATTGTGTAGAATGGATGCAAGTTTTGGTATTGGGAAGAAGAGTACATCGATATATTGATACATCGCAATTTAGTAGATGTTCTAGCACTTTTAGCGAGCATAGAGGCTAGAGATGAGACTAGTGCACTTGTTGATAGAATAGAGGCTAGACATGAGACTACATGCGAGGAAGCAACGTCTACTTCTTTACACTCGAAGAAGAAAGAAGCACGCAAGATCGAGCCTCCGCAGATCAACAATGAATGCATCGAGAAGGCACTAATCCAACTTACAGGAGCAGTTATAGAAGTTGGATATCTTATAAAATGTGTTCTTATGGTTCTTGTTTTCTTTGGTCTTTCTTTTCTAGTCAAATTTTGGTGATGTATTTCCATGTACCAAAAATCAATGATGAAAAAAAGATATGTGTTTGCAAAGAAAATCGCACGCGGCCGGGATGCATCCGCGTGTTCGGCGCACGGCCAGCGCATCCAAGAAATGGCCCGGACACGACCCCATTGCCCTACCCAAATGGACAGAATCCGGGAAAAATGGAGGTCCATTTGGGGTCATGCGTTGGAGTTGGCCTTACAAGTGGGACCACAGTTGAGGAAACCGACTATCGGCAAACGCCCACCTCACCCGCCACGCGATGGTTGAGTTAGAGAAATGACCAGGTTGAAGAGACTGATGTAGCACGAACTCCAAGAAATATGGTGTCAGATGGAAGTCGTGCTGGTGGCGTGTGCCGTACTCCTGGACGTGAATGCTTGTTCTGGCCCATGCCACCCTACTACTCCTACTATATAGTAGTAGTATCAAGGATTCGAGGTGCTGGTTACGTACAGCGGACACATTAACATATGGCCCAACTCACACTGTGGCCAAATTTCCTAGAGTCTGTGCTAGGTTAAAAAGTGTTCTTTGTGGGGGTGGGTGGCTGGTCTCAAGTTTAAAACTTGTTGTATTACATATACGTAGACGTAGAGATAGTGCAGCTGTTCTGAAAGTTTGAACCCAAACATCCAAATGCAATTTCTACTGGACTCATCCGAGGACCTAGTATGATGGGATTCGTAGCTATAGTAAAAACACCCACCCGACGCACGAAGCATGTGAAGCTAGTACAAATAGTGTACTATTATTGACTGGCCTCATCCGATAACCTGTTGCAATGCACGTACAATTATGTATTCAGAAAATATTTTTTTGCCTCATCGCCGCACCCACTCAGAGAAACGACTCAAAAGCCATTCATAAATTTAGTAAGTTTATCATAGGCATATCATTTTATTAGATACAATAGGTCATCAGCCCACAAAGACAACAAGGATACATTATAAATACTAAAGTTTTCATCACACAACAAATAACAAGCAATGAAATGAACTTCAACTCAACCAATCCTCAGCGTTGGAAACGCTGGCTTTGAACCACAAGTGATTCTCTGGGAAGGGCCATCTATTGTCAATCTCAAGACCAACGCAAGACTGATCATCCAGGCTGAAGCGGCCTACTATATCAGTACCAGGGTAGGGAACCACCGAATTGTCCGAGGTATAGAAACAGTTGCTCCTCATAAATGGTAGTAATGTTGTGTCAACAGCAGTTGGATCGCCTTTCACCATCATCGGATAGTTTTGTCCAAGGAAGAGGGAGTTTTCTCCAAGACTATCAATACTGTACCAGGGAGAAGGTGTTGGCGCTAGCACACTAGTATACATCCCGAATACCGTGCAACAGGTGTTGGAATAGGTTCGGAGAGTGCGACCATGAGAGACAACACATGCTCCCTCAGTAGTAACATCAGCAGTGCGCTGTATACAGACAAGACGGGGTGATCCATCGAAATAAGTTGCCAGGCGCCACTGAGTATATGGGCCCTGCTCGTCCTCATGCTCGTGATCATCACCATCGTCATCTCCCCCTTGGTTATAAAATTTTTCAAGTAAAGGTGGTGGAATGTTCACAGGACCTTGGAAACACAAGAAGAATATTAATTAGTAAATGGAAACTTGCTAAGGCGCATGCATGTGGGTGAAACAATTATAATTACGGTGGAAGACAAATGTACCGAAACTAAGAGGATCCCATGCAAAAGTAGTACCATGAGTGGTGGAAGCAAACAGAAAACCCTCGTATTCAATTGCATCACAGTAAACATCCGTGTATAGAAACTGATTTTTGAGCAATATCCATCCAGTCGAACCACGAAGGACGGCAACAAGCTTGTCGAAGATGGCAACAACTACATAGTTCATGTAATGCCAAGAGCGGTTGGGAACTCGACAAATTGCTATCTTCCATAGAAGACAGTCACCAAGATCATATTTGAACGTGCGTAGAATACCGGTGTGCTCAACCTCTGGGCAGTCTGCTGAGATTTTTGGAAGTGGAACCCGTTGACGAGCGTACACATTCACAAGTTCCCACTCGCAGTTGTACCCAATATAAACAACTCAATCTCCATTTGCGCCTGCCCAAGCCATGCTCTCAAGCGAGGCATCTTAACATCATACGTATCATTATCAAGCAGCATCAACTTGCAGAAGGAGAGGCCTCCATCGTTCCCGCGCCAGTCAGCTAGGTCACGACGAAGAAGATAGGGGAGATCAAACCGCTCCTGGACCCTTGGGTTCCTTGTAATGATGTTATTAGTTGAGTCGAGAATGGTCTTGAACGAACCTGCCATGCTATCCGAGGTGATGACGTCGCACCGATCAATGAGTTCCTCCACCACGTCATCTTTCAGATCGGGCCAATAATAACGGGGTCGTTTCCGGCCTGTTCCCTCTATGGAGAAGACGATCGAACAATGATAGAAGGAAGGGTGAAGGCAAATGGAGGAGGGAGGAAGAGCGTGCGACACCGGTTCCAAATCGAGAGGGAAAGGCGAAGAGTCGGTGGATGGTTGCCAGTTTGCCACGGTACACGAAGAGGCGCCCCGGCCTACACGTCCATTCAGAAATACTAGTAGAAAAGGACTCGCTGTCGTATCACTGACATGTTGGAACGGGACCACATGTCAATGAAACATGGTGTGTAATTTCTCGTGCAAACTGCGATCTGGCCGCGTTGGCCCGAGGTGCCGCATTAGTTATCGACCTTTATTTTTTTAACATACAATCTGAGTGGATAGCTCCTATGGTCATCACACGTGAGCGGATATATAGGTGGGCTAGGTGGGCAGGCGGCAACAATCTGAGTGCCAAAATAGTTGATCCAATGCTTGGTTTTCTTTGGACCTTTCCAACTATGACCATTGGATAGAGTGAATCAATGGCTTACCTTCAAAGTTATTCTCATACTATAGAATGGTATAGGAACGTGGAGAGATTTAGTTGATTTTATATCGCTGAATAATATAAAATATTATGAGTGCAGACGCTCCACCGCGAGGTTTGTTGCTCCTTCTCGGTCGTCGGGAATCTATGTTTTTCCACTCTTTCGTTTAAGACACTAGTTGACCCATTGCACCAAATGGCACAGAGACCCACTGAAACCATGTTGTCGATTTTTATTTTGCAAGTACATATACGATATCGGAAGTAGAAAGATCATTTTTTGAACCATGCTATATTGAAACTATGGTTATCAAGCTGCGAAATCCGAGTTTGAAAAAAAATTGTATAACATGTACAGACCACCTAAGGAAGAATTGTTTTACTTGAAAATATGGTTATCATGGACCCGTTTTCGCCAAATAGTGCAGAGGCAAGCTAATCCATTTGCGCGATGAAAAAGATATCCATGGTTTAATCCCCTTTAATAAGAAACATGGTGGATTGTTGTCTATATATATAGGCACACACATATTTTAATTTGATAGCACAAAATACTTGCTACCGTGTTTGCAGAGACCCATTTAAAATCATGTACACAAATGGTGCAGAGACCCACTAAGATGTATGCTTTGAAAAAATCCATGTACCAAAAGACTTGTTCATGGGCAGGCATGTATGCCAACTTAAACATCATAAGCAAGTTCCGTGAACAAAATTACCCATTGTGCCAAATGACACAAGGTCCCAGTTCAAACCCAGAGTTATCTACAAAAAAATGTTTCCTAATGTAGTAATTGTCTGTCTCTTCGTAATGTTTAAAGATAAGAACAATTCTTTTAAAATACGTAATGTCATTTTCAACCTACTAATATCAAGATGTAATAAGGCAAGAGAAAAAATGATTGTTTCAATTATCTTCTCCTTATTCAAACAGTTGAGAAATTGAAACAAAATGGAGCGAAACCCAATTTAAACAAAGAACTTAAAGCCATTATTTTTCTGAACCATATATGATCTTGACTTTGAACAGAGAATTATTTGCATATCAAAGCCTTCATTTAGTGATAAAGTTTCTCCCCTATGTAACTTATCATTCACAATGTTAACATGGATAAGTAGTACTCCCTCCGTCACAAAATATACGACTTTCTTGCAAGCTATCATTTACACAAAGGATCTCCGAGAACCTATGGAATAAAACTGAGTACATAACCTTTTTTAGTGTCATTGCCAAATGGTGCAAACCATTAATCCATATGTGCATGGGATAGAAAATTCATGGTTTAGTTATGGGCAAGCATAACAAATTTAACCCCTCTTAATGAAAAAAGAACAAAAGACTTCCTATTTATAATAAGAACATGGAGGCTTCCTATCTACCTGTCTACAATAAGACGTACAATAACATTACTCATTGCACCAAATGGGCAAGGCCCCATTTCAAACCAAGGGTTGTTTGAAAATAAATGCTTGATAGTTTGGCAATGATAAGGATCCTTTTAATAATGAAAACTGAAAGAAACATAGCCTCAAACTATGTAATAGCAAAATGTGGGCATTCTCTCTATACAATTTTGCTATGTTAACTGGGACTTAGGAATCTACGTCACGCCTTGTCCTTGATGCCTTGTTGGTAAACTCTCCCCTCCCACTCCTCTGGATCCATAGCAGTTTGTCCTTCATAGCCCCTTTATAGGTCAGATGCATTGTAATTCCTTCATTCTTTAAAGGAGCTGAACAAACATTGCGTTGTTGTCTTCTCGGTCATGGATCCACTCTCTACTATCTCTTCTGTTTTGAAGGGAACTGGACAAACAATGCCCAACACCATGTTTATGACATGTTGTTCTACTGTAATAGAAGTGCAAACATGAAATGACAAATCAATTCATGATTCTCGTGTAACTGGTTGACTGGAGTAGCAAGCTTTCTCCGTGGCGCCACACACAACTTGAATATCCTAGATGTGTTTTTCAAGTTGTAGAATCTGCATCAGGTAATCATGTGAGTCTACTATATATAAACTGTAGGCAAAATTCAGCAACAAAGGTAACATGCGTAGTGATAAACTGGATAACAAAAGAAATACTTTCAACCAAGTCTAGAGGAACACATAGTATGCCCAGGAACTTTTCATTGAAGTCACAATGCAATTATTCGTAACAGGTTTGTTCTAGAACCTAGCTATTCTTTAGGCAATTGTGGAGACAAAATTATATGAAAAAGTGAGACACTCCTACTCAACCTTAGGAAAGAACCATTAGTGTTAATTAGCGTTTAGCCTTTGTACAGCAACAACATGTGCATATTCATCCTAATTTTCTTGTAACTTACCTAATAAAATGGCCTCAACCTTATAGAAATTATTTTTTTAATCTAGTCAGCTGCTCAAATGTATAAATTAAAATTTAAGTTTCCAGCAATATAGAAGTCATCTTAAAAAACATCAGCATAGACTAAATGAGGATGGAAACAACAACACACAACCAGCTCACAGAACCAAAAAATAAGCAACACAGGGTAAAGGAACACACAAATGCAACGCTGAGTAAGTCCGGATGAGAGGACGACCAATCAGTCAAACATACATAGGATGCATTGAAATTGTAAACTGTTATTAAGCGTAAAGAGTTGTCTAAATTTGAGAAAAATGACAACAACATGAACATGAACAATTCTAAGAGAAAACCCAATTGCGCCTACTTTTTCAACTTTTGGCCATGTGCATGTTTTTCATGCATTCAGCAACACTAAAAGAGAGACAAATGCATGAGCGCACATGCTTTGGTATTATGAAACTACACTCACTTCGGTAATAGACAATGGTATCAGGAAACTACACTCATTTCAGTTATACACAATGCAGACCATTAGTTGGCAACTATACTTCAAAATAAAGACAAAATTTACAATGTGGAGAACAAAGTAAAGAGGCAGTACATGGTATTGCAAGCAAGAAAACAGGAAATTCGGCTTATATACATAGCCAAAGTAGCTTATGTAGAGCTGTGGTGAATCCATTATGAACAATAATTTAGATTTATGCATATACTAATGCCAACTTTTTACAAAATCTGTAATTCGTACGATTTCCCTCCCCAACTGTTATAGACGAGCACACTCCTACATAGGACTATTTTCAAATTACCTAAATTAGATCCAAAGTAATAAAACCTAGAAGCAACCTCACCAACAAAGAAAATATTAGAAATAAAGACTGCAAGTTAAACAATCCAGGCGCATCATTCTACATCTTGTTCTAAAATTTTCATCATTCTGCTGACTCAAAAATAAAAAATAAACATCACAAAAGTAATCTTGATGTGGCATTAATTAAACGTTAAGAGAAGATGATCCCAATGGACAATATCAAACCGTACATAATTTTTATGCCACATGTTACGGTTTGTTGGCCCACCTTTCTGATTATTCATTCAGTAAAATGATATAACTATCTTTTATAAGCTACAAAGAGATCAACACCAAGCTTCAAGGTCCCATGAAAAGTCAATAGGATATAAGCCATGGCAGTACTTGGCCCTATTTTCAAATTCAATGCACACCATCTAATTCTAATAATAATCAAATCTAAATTAAAACGATACATAATATTTTTGTAGTTCGAGATAGGACCAAGTTGTAGTACAGAGAAAATCAAACTTTATCCTAGCATTACACAGAAGAAACATGATTCACTTTTCATAATAACAGAAACATATGAAATAAGGATAGGTTCCATCCCTACCTTGACATCCTAAGCCACTGCACCTCCATCTACTCTGCCCATGGATGAAAAACAGAGGGCGGCTCAACTATTCAAAGCATAGCGTCCTTGCTGCTGTAGTAAAATTTGTAAAGTACTGGCCTGCTCACAAGCAGTTAACATACAGTGGAAGATATGTCTTTCTAGGCATGTACTCTGCAACAAGAAATCTCTCATCACCTTGGGAGGAACAGCCAAGCAGATTTGCTGACCTTTTGCCCCAGAGCTAACCCCTTTTGCCCCAGAGCTAACCAGCTTATTTAACATCTTCCTGAAGCATAATTATGTGCCCAAAAGATATGGGCAAATATTAGAAAATCACTGGCATGGTATGGATCAAGTTAAAATATGCACCGATATGAAACATCTGAAGAAGGAACAAATGAATTAAACCATTAGCTATGCATGCTCTTTACAGAACATACATGAACTATACAGCAAACTACACATGAATATAAATCGGGGCCATGACTTCACAATGTACAAAAAAAAGTCAATAAAAACGGACGACCTATTTTCAATCCAGTGTGTACCAGGATTGAAGCAACTAATGGACTGCAACATTGTAAAAAAATATAGAAACTTGGACATCGAACGACTCTGTAACGCAAAATCATAGGCGCAAACAAACAATAAAAATTTAAACACCATATATTATTACATCTTAAAGTTCACATAACCATAACATGAATGGCCCATCAATAGACAATTAGACTGATGAAGAAAGGTAAATGCATGTAGCTAGAGACAGCACAACAAAATTACAGTACTTAGAGAAAGAGAAGCATGTGCGTAGCGAGAAAGAACAAGCATGCAGGGAATAAAGAATCAAGCAAACCTTGAATAGCAGCACAGAGTTGCAGATGCAGCAACCTAGCAGATCGTTGAAACTGATAGACCTGTCAGACTACATGCATAACGGTGCACACACGGGCATAAAAACAGCAGGCACATTCTAACAGACAAGAAAAACAACAGCTAATTACCAGAGCTAGAAAGCAGAACCAGACCAAGAAAGTAGGCTAGACAGAGGACTACACCAAGGCGGACCAGCAGGGAAAACGAGATGAAAAAAAAAGAAACATCATCACACACACATTTCATCGAAGACGTTGCATGCAAGCAAATGGAATGCAAACTAACCTCAATCGCAATGGCAGAACGATGCAACAGTGGACGCAGGAGACAACGGGAAGAAACAAACCTGCACACATAGGGGACAAGATGAAGAACACAGAAGTTATTAGGGTGTAGGTTAAAGGAAGGCAAGAAGCAAGAATCAAGTAAAGAAGGGCACCAACCTCAACCGGCAGTGTTCATCCAGCGCATGAAAGTTATTGCAACAGACAAGCACACCACCGGCGAAGAAGGATGAACAATCCAACCGAGGAGAACCCATAGGCACCTGGTACAGAAAAATGGCCAACATAATTAGAATCAACTAACAGTGGCTAAACAAGTAGAGTAGACCATTGACAAAAGGGAAAATGATACGAAAGAGAAACACTGACGAAGAGAACAAGGGAGGAGCAAGCTCGCCAAATCCTAAAGGGGAAAGACATCGGGATCTTACTGGATTCGAATAGGAGAGGAGGCGGCGGCCGCTGAACTCGTCGCCAGCTACAGCGCAGCTGCCCCTCTCGACCGTGGGGGCCGCAGCAGAGGAGGCGGGGCTGAGGCGGTGCATCGGGCTGACCAGCGTCTGCAGTTGCTCATGCTGCTCTGGCCAGTGGGCCTCCCTCCATGGCCGACCCTGCCTCCTTGTTCCAGCTGCTCCGGCCGGCGAGCCTCCCTCCACGGCCGACCATGGCATCATTTGCCGCTGCACAAACTCCTGCTGCTTTCCCCCCGCAGGCGCCGGCCTTCTGCCCAGACCCAACCCATGTGCCATCAATCTAAGCGACGGGTCGATGGCGTCATCCTTCCCTGCCTTGTACTCTCCCATCGGCCATGGATCAAATGGTAGCCGGTGCAGGCGTCGGGCAATGATGGGGAGCGGGGAGGAAAGGTGGCGATGAGCACGCACACACAAGGGAGAGGTGGCTTCGTGCTGTGGCGGCTGAGGGACAGAGATCGAGGAGGGAAGGAGGGGTGCGGCGTGCGACGGTGCGAGCGAGGGGCTTTCGAGGACACGACCTGCATGACGCACGACAGGGGCACATGCGGCACCCCACCTTGGGACCACCCTGCGCGGTCCCTCCGTAACGCATGCTGCAGGACCGCCCGCCCAACCCATCCCGCACGCCGCAAGAACGCCTGCCCAACCAATAAGAGCCTAGCTAGGGCAGCCGACGAGCGGGGCCAGAGCAGCACGGGACCACCTGTCATCGCGAGGAGACCGCCCAAACCGGGTGTGTATGCATCGGCTAACCCCGTCCACGGCTTCCCACGACGCACGACAGCGGCGGCAGACGACCAGAGGGCAGAGGGGGAGCGCAGACTGCGCAATGCCCCACGAGGCAAAAATCGGGATCTGATCCCGGTTCGGAAAAAAATTAGGATCTGATCCTTTTGCCTACCGCCAGGCCACATGGCGGTAGGCCTGTGCATGCTACCGCCAAAGGGATCTGCGGTAGCCCACTTATCCACGTCAACTCTAAGTAAACGGAACCATCTCCTGCCATCCATCCTACTGCTAGAGCCCACGGCGGTAGGCTCTGTAATCCGACCGCTGTAGGCTCTGGCGGTAGGAGCTGAAACCTTATAAGCCTGCGCGGCCGGCTCGTGGGGCCCACCCACGAACCCGCCCCCATCTTCTTCCCCTAGCCACGGGGCGGCTCAAGAACAGAGAGCACAAGCTCTCTCTCATCCCCTCCACTCCCCCCCTCCGATCTCCTTCGTTTGGGCACCATTTTTGCGGATCGAGATGGCTCCAAAACGGGAAAAGTAAGCTCTCTCAATCCCTCCAATTAGTTCTACTCGAAACGCTTTCGATTTGATGCATTATTTGGTGCAAACAAACCTATCTTTTTACTTTGTTTTTATCCTAGGATTGCTTAGGTTGATTATATATGATGTATATAGTTGAATATAAACTCTAATAACTAGTTTTGGAGATTATGTGTAGTTTTGATATGAACCCGAGTTCATCACGAAGGTAGTTGGAGATTAACATTATTTTTGAACAAGTGGTGATGTGATTGATGTTGGAGGGATTGTAAGTAGTTGCTTACATGTGATTGAAATATGTATATGCATTTTTTGAACAAATGGTCATATGATGGATTTTGATGAATGATGTATATGCAATTTTCTAATTGTTTCAATATACGATAAATGATGAATGTTGGTGAATAATTTATTTACATTGATCATTTATATTGGTTGAATATATGATAAATGATGAATGTTGGTTGAATATGATTCATTTATATTTGGACTTGATATGTTCATGTTTGTTCAAAATGATACAAGTTGGTTGAAAATGACATCATTTCTTATTGTTTAATTGTTATAGGCGGCCACCCCTTGCGCCAGAAATCGGCGTGAAGTACACGATGCTTGACCATGCTTTCGACAACGGTCACCGCGCCCGTTTTATGGAGAACAGAGTGGTAATGTCTATCGTCAATTTGATGTATTGTTTATTATGACAAAATTAGTTACTAACAATTCCGTTTACATTCTGACAGATGCTCCCCCCCATTGCGGATGAGGGGCCACACAAAGGCTGTGCAGATGCAGTACGACGAGCGCTACACTCCATATTTTAGGAGAGCACGGATGTTGGGTTTCGTTCTTCAGTTCAAAAGGCAGCCGCCGACGCTCGTGCACTCGGCTCTTACGGCATTGATCGACCGGTGGCGCCCCGAGACGCACAATTTTCATCTCACTTGTGGTGAGATGACAGTGACTCTCGAGGACTTCGGCATGATCACGGCCCTACCCATCGAGGGCCATGCTCTGACTGGGCGAGTGGAGAGGGCCAACTGGCAGGAGAGGGTGATCGCCCTGATCGGCGAGTGCCCTCCCATGAAGGGGAACAGAACATCCGGTGTGCGGCTCAAGTGGCTCCTGGAGAACCGGTCCGTTTGCCCGCAAGATGCCGATCAGCGGACCGTGGAGCAGTATGCGAGGGCCTATTTGTGGTACCTTCTGACGGAGGTCGTCTTTCCAGACTGCTCGGGGGATTGCGCCCTATGGATGTATCTCGGATTCCGAGAGGACTGGGATGCGGGGTACAGCTGGGGGTCCGCCGGCCTAGCTTACCTATAGCGCTCGGTAAGATAAATATCTCAAGACTCGTTTTTCGATCTACGTATGCTGTCTGAGGTTGTGCTATATGATCATGATCACTTCATGTTTGCAGCTGGATGACGCGACGTAGAGGACCAAAGATACCTCTGGCGTGTGTGGATTTGTTTGGGCCCTTTCAATTTGGATGTGGGAGCGGTTATCGGTCGGCCGTCCAAAGAGAGTTCACTCGCGTGCATGGACGGATTATGGTGAAGAAGGTGATAGTGCTCGCTACCCGACCATCGCTTATGCTTGGGACAAGGTGAAGGTCTACACGGGCAAGGCCACTACCCTGTATAAGCTCTTCAGCAACGAGCTGGACAACCTATCAGATTTCCAGGTATACCAAGTAGCTTATCTATCGTTCCGCAACTTTCATTCTTCTTAACGATCCTTTTGTAGGTGAACTGGTTTCCGTACCATGACCGAGAATGGGGGTTCGAGCTCAACTCGATGTGCAAGGAGGATCGGCTTGCCTGGCGGTGCATTGTGCCCTTGATATGTGTGTATGCCGTCGAGTGGCACTTACCACAGCGTGTGGCCACACAGTTTGGGATCTTGCAACATACCCCACCGGGTAAACCCACAGACACCGGCGGCTCCGACCTTCACTGGTGAGGACATTGTTCTCTACTTGATGTGTTTTCGTTTATGTTTGACGTTGTCATGACGTCTGTTGCTTCCTATGCCTTGCAGGAAGAGTAGAAAGAATTGTCAGTCCATCACAGACTGGGGGCACGAGCACCAGGAGTACGTGAAAATGTGGGACGAGAGAAGGTATCGCAAAGACAGTGAGAGGAGAGTGGTTCACTGGGACACCTACCGTGAACGCCACCTGAAGTGGTATGACGATGGTGTCAAGTACCGTGTACTCCTGAGGCCGCAGTGGAGGAAGACGATATCGCCGAATTGGAGGAGGATGACAGCGAGGACGAAGCTTACCGTGGCCAGCTCAGAGATCTCAAAGGTGATTTCAGAGAGTATGCACCCCTAATGAACAGAGTGGTAAGTGGTGTTCTCATTTGTTTTGAGCCATGAGCGATTTTGAGCCTTTAACATATTGGTTACATGTGCAGGCTTCAGAGCTCAACAGAAGCATTATCGATGGCTCGAACGCGCTTTCATATGAAGCCGGAACCGTGGAATCCAACACCAAAATGAGGGATACAATGAAGGTAACATCGAGCTCCTTAGCCATGTTATACTATTGCAGAAGCTTGAGTTGATCCTTATTATGTTTTTGGTTGTTCACTATTGCAAAAGTTCATCACCCATTGTCGTAAGATAGTGGGTATGCTTGGGTGCGCTCACGCGGCCAACGTCCATGATCCTGCTCATGAAGGGTCCATGCGTGCCATTGCTTCATCAAGCCACGCCGGCGGAGCTTCCTCTACTCATGTTGCCTCGTCATCCCACGTTGTTGAGCAGCAAGAGGAAGAAGAAACAGAGGACGACAAAGAAGAGGAGGAGGAGGACGCAGAGGAGGAGGACGCAGAAGAAGAGGAGGAGGAGGACGCAGAGGAGTACGACGACAATGACGGGCCTCAACCGACGCAGCCAAGCCAGGGGAAGAGGGTATCTCATCCACACCAGGATATTTTGAGCCCATCCCCGTTTCAGAAACCGGTTCCTCGTCGTCGCACGAAGAAGCCGGACGAAACCCGCTCGAAGAGAAACGACGACCGTACCGCTAAGAGGAGCAGGAGGAAGTCATCACTCGTGTTGGTGATGTCGTTTAGTACAACTAGTTGTGAGCAAGAACTTGTATGCTATGCTACTGATGTCTATTTGGTACTTTCAAGCTTTGTTGGTGATGTCGAATTGCTACTTTCAAACTATGTTCAAACTATTTGAAATGTTAATTTGCTATCTACAATATGTGCGATCATCCTATTTTGAATTACAAACAATATTTGTTGTGATGTTTATTTATTTTTGATTGATAAGACAAAGAACCAGTTTAGAAGTTAACTGGCACATACCCTACCGCCGAACAGGACGGCGGTAGGTGTAGACAACCTACCGCCAGGACCTTTGGCGGTAGGTTGTGGTACCCTACCGCCAACGGGTCACGGTTTCTTCATCACAGTACCGAAGGCATGTGTGTAGGACCCTACCGCCAAGGCACGTAGGTTGGGGTACCCTACCGCCAGCGGAAACGCCATCTTCGTCACAGTACTGAAGGCACAACCTACGGCACTACTGCCGAGCCTTCTGGCGGTAGCCTTAGCTGGACTACCGCCACGTCCGGTGGAGGTACGACCGTTACGCTATGTGGCCTCACACAACGGGGCTGATGGCGGCCGCCGTTAACCTACCGCCGCTCCCCGTGGTGGTAGCCTGTACAAGCCTACCGCCATGATCTACGGCGGTAGCGAAAGGGTCAAATCTCAAAAAAAGTTCGAACCGGGATCAGATCCCGATTTTGTTTGCAAAAAGGGTCAAAACACAAAATTTTGTCGCCCCACGACGCGTGCACGCGGCTCGGCTGGACGGGCTGCGCACACACCCAAAAAATGGTGACCCAGCCAATCAAATCCTGCCCAAGCCCACAGGTTATCCCCCGCCCAGGATCTACCGCCTGGTCAAAATGCAGAGGTCAATTCCCAGCGAAGATCAAGCGGACAGGAACCAGAAAAAGACCGCGTTAACCAGGATCGGACGGCTATCGAAGGATGAATTCGGGGGAGCATCTTGGGAGCGAGTTGGCTAGCCTCTGTATTGTTTTAAATGAGCTTTGTTCATCCTTTTGCCGACACGCGGGACATCTATATGCCTTGATTTTAAAAATCAAACTATATGCCTCCATGACACACAGGACATCTAGCATCAAGGTGGCGTGTAATGCAATAAAATGGAGATATGCAGTGCATAAGTGAGTCGTGCACTTTGATGGCACCTAGTACTATGCAATATTTTTTCTCCCCGATGGCATGTGAATAGTGCACGTACTCAATGACAGAGCATGGGATGGTAGACATGGACATGGTCGGCTCTTTTTGAAGAGAGTACTAATAAATAACTTTGATGTGTCCCATCAACTCGCAGAACAACGAGAAGCTTGCTTACCTTCTTCCTCGCTAACGCGTGCACGGTGGCTCGCAGCACTAGGAGAAACTTTTTCTTACAAGCGGTGGACATGCAGCAGTTCATTTGGTGTCAGATTGCCAGAAGTACTAATGTAGTACCATCATTATTGTTCGACTTCTGGAAGAGGAGAAGAGCCAAGCGCAAGGTCACCTACTAACCTAGTATAGTACTACTATAGCCAAAGCTGGTCCTCCTTTTTAGAGCATGGTTAATTAATATAGACGGCTCTTGCAGCGGCACATCATTTAGTGCAAGTACTCTCTTCGTAGGAACAAAGGAAGTGAAACAAAAGTTGTAGTGGATGCTAGATTGCCAATTAAAACATGATTACATAGGGAAAAAATCCTATAGCATTCTATCCTATGAATCAAATGACCAATGTAGGAAAATTATGAGGGGGGTCTCTCCAACAGTGTACCTCGGCTCGCATGTAGCATCACGGTGGTGGAACTTGGAGTCCTTCATCTGGTACACGTGGCATCTCAGATCTGGACACAAGGTGACGCGACCTCTCAGTTCGTCCGCCATTTGAAGTGGCGCGCCATTTGAAGTGGCTATACTACTACGGTACTCACGCTCCAAGGATTGACTCAAAAACCATTCATAAATTGAGTCTATGACATGCATTTGCAAATGTACCATTCATTACATACAACAAGTCATCAACACACAACGACAACGAGGATACATGTTGGATTATAGATTATTTCCAACAAAACATTCTAGTAAATACTGAAGTTTTCATAACACAACAAATAACATGCAATGAAATGAACTTCAACTCAACCTATCCTCGGCGTTGGAAACGCTGGCTTTGAACCATAGGTGCTCTGGGAAGGGCCAACTATTGTCAATATCGAGAGCAACGCAGGACTGATCATCCAGGCTGAAGCGGCATATATCAGGAGCAGGGTAGGGAACCACCACAATGTCCGAGGTATAGATACAGTTGCTTCTCAGAAATGGTAGTAATGTTGTGTCAACAGCAGCTGGATTGCCTTTAACCATCATTGGATAGTTTGGTCCAAGGAAGAGCGAGTTTTCTCCAAGACTATCAATATTGTACCAGGGAGAAGGTGTTGGCGCTAGCACACTAGTATCCATCCCGAATACCCTGCAACGGGTGTTGGAATAGGTCCGGAGAGGGCGACCATGGGAGACAACACGTACTCCCTCAGTAGTAACAACCTCAATGCACTATATACACAGAAGAAGAGGTGATCCATTGGAATTAGTTGCCAGGTGCCACTGAGTATCTAAGTGAAAGTGCAACTATCCCTAGGTGGTTTTGGTAATTCATAACAACATATAGCTCATTGAGCTAATGCTATTCCAAGACTATTATTTTAGGAAAGCTCAATGAATGGCATGGCATGGATGATGAAAGTGGATCCCTCAAAATACTAAGGACAAAGGATTGGCTCAAGCTCAAAAGCTCAAGACTCTTCATTTTATATTTTAGTGATCCAAGATCACATTGAGTCTATAGGAAAAGCCAATACTATCAAGGAGGGATGAGGTGTTGCTTAATGAGCCTCTTGCTTCATGTGCTTTGTGATATGCTCCAAAACCCTCAACTACTTTCCCACATCCACAAATGACCTAAACCCAAAGCCAAAATCGGTCACACTGATTCTTCCTATCCGGCGCCACCGATTCCAAAAGTCATAGCCACTGCCACAAACACTAAGCAAATCGGTCTTACCGATAGGGATCTCGGTCTCACCGAGATGGGGTTGTAATCTCTCTGTTTCCCTTCGTAACGTTTTGGTCTAACCGAAGTGAGCGATCGGTCCCGCCGAGATTGCGATGTAAACTCTCTGTTTCCTTTTTGTAACATTTGGGTCTCACCGAAAAGAGCAAATCGGTCCCACCGAGTTTACCTAACCAACTCTCTGGAAAGCTTATTACCAAATCGGTCTCACCGAGTTTGTGTAATCGGTCTTACCGAGATTATGTTATGCCCTAACCCTAACCGAATCGGTCTCACCGAGATGCATGTCAGTCCCACCGAAAATCACTAACGGTCACTAGGTTTACTAAATCGGTCCGACCGAGTCTGTTGAATCGGTCCCACCGAGTTTGGTAAATTGTGTGTAACGGTTAGATTTTGTGTGGAGGCTATATATACCCCTCCACCTCCTCTTCATTCATGGAGAGAGCCATCAGAACGAACCTACACTTCCAACTTACCATTTCTGAGAGAGAACCACCTACTCATGTGTTGAGGCCAAGATATTCCATTCCTACCATATGAATCTTGATCTCTAGCCTTCCCCAAGTTGCTTTCCACTCAAATCTTCTTTCCACCAGATCCAAATCCTATGAGAGAGAGTTGAGTGTTAGGGAGACTATCATTTGAAGCACAAGAGCAAGGAGTTCATCATCAACGCACCATTTGTTACTTCTTGGAGAGTGGTGTCTCCTAGATTGGCTAGGTGTCACTTGGGAGCCTCCGACAAGATTGTGGTGTTGAACCAAGGAGTTTGTAAGGGCAAGGAGATCGCCTACTTCGTGAAGATCTGCCGCTAGTGAGGCAAGTCCTTCATGGGCGATGGCCATGGTGGGATAGACAGGGTTGCTTCTTCGTGGACCCTTCGTGGGTGGCCATGGTGGTATCAGAGCTTTGGTCTCCATTTGCTTTGATTTCCATAGCTTTTGGTGGTCATAGCCTTGGTTTCACAACCTAGGAGAGTATGGCGTCTAGCGAGGGAAATTATCACCATAGAGGTCCTCACTTTGATGGTACTAATTTTGCTAGTTGGAAGCATAAGATGAAAATGCATATTCTCGGACATAACCCTGCCGTTTGGGCAATTATTTGTATTGGCTTGCAAGGTGAATTTTTCGATGGGAGAGAACCGAACCGTGAAGCTAATGCGGAAGAATTGAAGATGCTGCAATACAACGCTCAAGCTTGCGGTATCATCTTCAACAGTTTGTGCCCCGAAGAATTCAACAAAATCAGCCGTCTTGAGAATGCAAAGGAAATTTGGGATACTTTGATTGATATGCATGAAGGTACCGAATCCGTCAAGGAATCCAAGTTGGATGTGCTCCAAAGTTAGCTTGACAAGTTCAAAATGAAGGATGGTGAAGGTGTCGCTGAAATGTACTCTAGGCTTGCACTTATCACAAATGAGATTGCCGGCTTAGGGAGTGAAGAGATGACCGACAAATTCATCATCAAGAAGATCCTAAGAGAATTGGATTGAAAGTATGATACCGTGTGCACATTGATTCAAATGATGCCAAACTACAAAGATCTCAAGCCAACGGAAGTCATTGGAAGAATTGTTGCTCATGAGATGTCACTCAAGGATAAGGAGGAACTTCACAACAAGTCAAGTGGTGCTTACAAAGCCTCAAGTGAAGCCGCCACATCATCAAGTGATAAACAAACCTTCAGTGAAGAATTGAGCTTAATGGTGAAGAACTTCAACAAATTCTACAAAAGTAGAAGCAAAGAAAGAAGCTCCAAGTCAAGGTCTTACAATGACAAGAGATCTTCTAGTCGAGAGCGCAATTGCTACAATTGTGGGAGACCCGGACACTATTCCAATGAGTGTACGACACCCTACAAAAGAAGAGAAGATTCTCCAAGAAGAAGGAGCAAAAGAGAAGAATCACCACCAAGAGAGAGAAGGAGTAGAGATGATCGTTATGAACGAAGACCCTCATGGAGAAGCAAGGATTCAGAAAGGAAGGACAAGTCATCAAGGAGCTACACAAAATGAAGACATCAAGCTCATGTTGGTGAATGGGTATCCGGCTCTGACTCCGACAATCACTCCGAGAGAAGCTATCACTCCGACTCCGAATATACTCAAGATGAAGGTGTTGCCGGTCTAGCACTTGTGTCAACCAACTCCTACGACATATTTGATTCACCAAATGAAGGTGTTGGAAGATGCTTCATGGCCAAAGGTCCAAAGGTAACACATCCTGAGTATGTTGATTTCAATAGTGATAAAGATGACTTGCTTGTGGATGATGATTTACTTGTTGACAACTCTAGTGATGAATACTATGATGAAACGTCAATTAATCATGCTAAGCAAGATAAAATGAATGACAATGATAAGGAGAAGATTGAGCTTCTAACTAAAGAACTAAACACTCTTAAGTTGGCTCATGAAACTATCTTCGAAGATCATCGAGAACTTTTAAGGGCTCATGAGAAGTTACGCTTTGAAAAGCTCAATCTTGAGCAAGAGCATGAGTTCTTAAAAGCAATCAATGATGATCTTCGTAAGAAAAGTTCTTCTTACATTGTCAAGCGTTTACTCTTATGTACTTACATGCCTCAAGTCAAGTCTAGTAACAAGTACAAGAAAGATACTTCCTCTAGTAGTAACAATAATAATGTCAAATCCAATATTGTTGCTTCTAGTAGTTCTCTTGATTCCACTAATGATTCTCTTAGCCAAGTTACTCTTGAGCAAGAAAATAGATTATTGAAGGGAATTATAGAGAAAGGTGTTTACAAAAGCCTTGCCGGGAGTAAGCAATTTGAGGAAATTGCATGCAAGGAAGGAAGGCACCGGAAGAATCAAGGTGTTGGTTTCGAACGCAAGTTCAATGCCAATGGAGTTGAGTGGGAAGAAGATCAATACCCCAAGACGAAGTTTGTTCCTCAACAAGAGAAGTATGATCCTACTTCCTTCAAGGGAACACAAGCTCAAGATGGTCTTCCACCACAAGACCACAAGAACAAAGGCAAGGACAAGCTTCAAGAAGAGATTGATGCATTTGAAGAAGCACCTAAAGCCTTGTTCAAGTGGGTTCCCAAGACTACGTCAAGTTCTACTTCATCAAGTACAACTACAACTCCAAGGATTCCCATCAAGATGATGTGGATCCCGAAGAAGAAGAACTAGAGAGTTCTTGAGGGTGACTCTGCCAACATTCTTCACTCATATCATTTTGGCAAGAACAAGTGCAATCAACTTCCACATCTTGCACTAGTTCAAAGAGTCACAAACCCTCATGTTGGTAAGGCAATGGACAAGGTAACCTAATGATTTCATGGACATCATCTTGTGTGTGCATCACTCTATGTCTATGGATATTCTTGTTTGTTCCTTGTGGGACTAACCCATGTAGGCAAGTTGAAAGTGCAACTCACTCCAAAGGATTGCTCCAAATGATCTACATAATTATTGAGCATCTACATCTTCAACACCTACACGAAGTCATCATTGACAAAATCCAAGGTTAGTTCATCCCTCTAAGGGGGGATCTCACATCTAGGGGGAGCTTAACTCTAAGAATTGAGTCAAAGTAACTCTAATGGTGTGAACACATTAATGCATTATGTAAAAGTGGTAACCCACTTGAGCTTAAACTATAAGTATGACCTATGATCAAATGTTCTCATTTGACTCCTAAGTCAATATACTCATATATAGATGACCTAGTCATCGCCAATTGTTTGATAGATGCTAGAATTAGTTGTGCATGCTTTGCCACATATTTCATTTGCCATTTTATTGTGCGAGCATGTTGGTGCATATTTTACTCATTCATGGACATCCACTTGTTGTTTTGATTGTTTGGGTTCTTTTCTCTTTGCCAAGTGGATGGACAAGAATGCCTAAGAACCTTCTTTAGCTATCTATGGTTTCCTCATCTCAAACTCTGTTCATGCTACATCACATTGATCAAGTCAGATTCGAACCACTCTGTGTGAGGAGCACTCGGAGTCCCCGATTCGTCATAGACTTAAACTTCCAAAATCTCTTTGTGACTCTCGGTCTGACCTATTCCTCCATTTCGGTCCTACCGAGATCATTAAGTTGATCTGAGTTTTCAATCTCGGTGCAACCGATTTGAACTTTTCGGTCACACCGATTTGCTGTAATTGTACACAGTTATGCATCTCGGTGCCACCGAGTTGTTCCACTCGGTCACACCGATAGGGTCGGGCTATATATAGTCACGGGCAAAATTTTGGAAATTTCTCCGAAACCCTTCGCCCGTGCAATAGCTCGCTCTGCCATTGAAGGTCTCTGGATCGTCTCCTCGTCGCCAGCAGCCTCCAGTAGCTGGTCTCTGCCGCCGTAAACGGATTTTGCCCCCGCCATTGCTGCCGTAGCGAGTCCACCGCCAAGCTAGGGTATGGACTCGATCTTTGTGCTATCCACGTCTGATTCCTAGCACATTGTATTCTTATGGATTCTTGCCACGATTGAAACAATCCTATCCAGCCAAAGTAATCCATAGAGTAGATTAGATTCAAATTTTTAGGGTTAGGTTTCCGCCGAAATCATCTCGGACCCACTGAGTTGAAAAACTCGGTCTCACTGATTTGGCTTATGCCATTGCACTAGTGACTCTCGGTCTGACCGAGAATTACTAATCGGTGCGACTGATTTGAGGATTCTATGAAACCCTAGCAGTCTCGGTGCCACCAAACTGTGACTCGGTCCAACCGAGTTCATCAGTTTAGGTTCCAAAACTGCTTCGGTATCACCGAGTTTGAAAATCGGTTGATTCGAAATGCTTTCTGTGGAAAACTAAAACTGAATTTTTGAATCATTCTTTTGCAAAAACTCTGCATTTTGTGATGCTCATCTATTCTATCTCATCTATAACTCTTCACAGGGTCAGCAGTCAGCTTTTTGCAGCATGTCAGACCAGAGTGACACCCAGAACAGGTCAGAAGAGCAGATGGACTTGAGTGAGGGCACTAGTCCCTCAACTACAGATGAAGGGAGCAGAAGCACTCCTAGCAACCTGCCTAAGGCTGCTACCAGGCAAAGAAGGAAAAGAACATCAGACTCAGAGGATGAGGACTATAAAGCTGAGGAAGATGAGGCTACTTCCAAGAAAGTGGTGCTCAAGAAGGAATATGGCTCTGCACATAGCACAAAGCCTGGACTGAAAAAGAAAGTTCCTGCCAAGAGGACACCAATGCCTAAAGCCAGAAAGTCCACTCAAGTGCCAACACAGACTGAACCCAAAGAGGCACCTGAGAAGAAAGTCACATCATCCAAACCTCAGAAAGTTCCCACTGGAGAGACTATGAAATTCACAATTGAATCAGAGGATGAAGGTGCTCAGGACAAGAAGAAAAAGAGAGCAAGAACCACAACTGCCAAGGTCCTTGGAAAGCCCTCAATGAGAAGAGATTCTGAAGAAGAGGAAGAGGTTGCTGCACCAGCACCTAAGGCACCCAAGCTTATGGGTGATGCAATCAGATCGGGTGCTGCAACATCTAAGCCCAATGAAGCACCCAAAGATGCCACCAAGGTCAAGCAAGTTCCAAAGAGGAATACCAGAAGTATTCCAGCTGCTGAGAAGAACAAGGCCCCAGTGCCAAATGTTGCTGAAGAAGAAGATGAAGAAGGTCAAGTCCTAAGGAAGCTCAAGCCCAAGATACCAGACCACAATGATGCCCATCCTGTGGCTGAGGACATGAGGATCAGGAAGGATTCGGGGCTGAGTCTGTGGAGGATGGAAGATCCATATGCATCAAGGAGAAGGACTGTTGTTGACTACAGGTTCCATACAAAGGAACAGCAGGACTTCTATGAGACAATTCTGTTGGACAAGAAGCCCATAGTTTGTGACATGGGGTGGGTCGACTGGACCTACATCAAGGACAATGAAGAGCACTATCCTGGAGTGTAAGAAAGCTTTGTTGCTTGTGGAGTTGCTGATTTTGTTGGACAAAAGTTCACTCACTGGAATGATGAACTTATCATGCAATTCTACTCCACAGCACACTTTTACCCAAATGGAAGAATTGTTTGGATGTCTGAAGGTACAAGGTACCAGTCAACTGTTGAAGAATGGACAGGCCTGATAAATGCCCCCAAAGGAAAATGAGGATGATCTGGATATCTATGCAAAGAAGAAGATGGATCACAATTCAATGGCTCACATGTACAAGGAGATCCCAGACAAGGCAGTTGAGACTTACAAGTTTGGATCAGTTCACTTTCTGCTGTCAGGGTTGCCAACCATAAATTGGATTCTGAGGCACACTTTGTTGCCCAAGTCTGGTGACCATGACATGATCAGAGGGCATGCCATCAACATGTTGCATGTGTTTGATGTGCCACAAAAGTTTAAAGTCATGAGCCTTATGATTGAAACTATTAAGAGGACTGCAGCAGATCAGAAGAGGAGCTGTGGATATGCCCCTCAGATTCAGGAATTGATAAACTCAAAGATGGGCACAGGGAAATATCAGTTGGATAAGAAACACTTTCCACTTTATCCAGACTTTGAGGACAATGAGGTTGTCATGAATGAGAATGACCCATCATCAGTTCAAGCTCAAGAGAAGAAGGAGAAGGCAAAGAAGGAGAAGGCTGCCAGGATGCCAACTCAAGAGGAGGCATCTGAATATTTCTTGAAGAACAAGCAGGAGCAGCCTGGTTACTTGATAGCATCTACACTGAGGATTGAGAAGGGACTGGCCACCCTCACTCAGAATCAGGAGAGCTTAGAGAGAATCATGGAACTCAAATTCCATGACCTTGATGTCAAAGTAACTGAGATACAGTCAGTTGTGGAGCAGCTGCAGGATGATATGCAGGAGAGGCAGGGCAAGACTACCACAAATGTATTTGCCAGAGTGCCCAGAGTCCAGAGGACAGTTGCAGTGCCAGTGACAGACACTAGAGCAACAACTTCAGCACCAGCTACTGCCCCTTCAGTTCCAGTGCAACCAGCTCCAGCATCCACTCCTGTACCCTCTACTTCAACTGAAGCCTTCGTCCTTGGAGTTATCAGGACACCACCACCAGAAGATCAAGCCTGAGAGTCGAACTAGCACTATGCATTTTCTATGAACTTTTTGGTAACTTGTTGCCAAAGGGGGAGAAAAATGTATAGATCGTAGGCTTCGAGAGAGAGAGAGAGTGTTGCTTTTGTTCTCTCTTGCTTTATTTGGTGGTTTAAACTTTACTTGCTTTGATTGGTTGAGATACTATGCTTGTGAGACATTGATGATCATGTGTTTGATCATAAGCTACACTTATGCATGTTTGATGATATTATCCTATCTATCTTATGTGATCATTCACTTTGCTTGGTGATGAGTGCATGTATTCAATGTTTATTATTTTGAGCGCTCCACCAAGATGTATGTGACATGGAAGAGTAACCCATGAGCCTAATTCATTGTGCATTTGCAGTCCAAAGCAAATCTTAAACTATGCACAAATTTAGGGGGAGCTCTTGCTTATCACATACTTCTCAAAGCGACAATGTTATTCAATATTATTATCATTTGTCGAAGCTTTGATCTATATGTTGTCATCAATTACCAAAAAGGGGGAGATTGAAAGTGCAACTATCCCTAGGTGGTTTTGGTAATTCATAACAACATATAGCTCATTGAGCTAATGCTATTCCAAGACTATTATTTCAGGAAAGCTCAGTGAATGGCATGTCATGGATGATGAAAGTGGATCCCTCAAAATACTAAGGACAAAGGATTGGATCAAGCTCAAGACTCTTCATTTTATATTTTAGTGATCCAAGATCACATTGAGTCTATAGGAAAAGCCAATACTAACAAGGAGGGATGAGGTGTTGCTTAATGAGCCTCTTGTTTCATGTGCTTTGTGATATGCTCCAAAACCCTCAACTACTTTCCCACATCCACAAATGACCTAAACCCAAAGCCAAAATCGGTCACACCGATTCTTCCTATCCGGCGCCACCGATTCCAAAAGTCATAGCCACTGCCACAAACCCTAAGCAAATCGGTCTTACCGATAGGGATCTCGGTCTCACCGAGATGGGGTTGTAATCTCTTTGTTTCCCTTTGTAACGTTTCGGTCTAACCGAAGTGAGCAATCGGTCCCACCGAGATTGCAATGTAAACTCTCTGTTTCCTTTTTGTAACATTTCGATCTCACCGAAAAGAGCAAATCGGTCCCACCGAGTTTACCTGACCAACTCTCTGGAAAGCTTATTACCAAATCGGTCTCACCGAGTTTGTGTAATTGGTCTTACCGAGATTACGTTATGCCCTAACCCTAACCGAATCAGTCTCACCGAGATGCATGTCAGTCCCACCGAACATCACTAACGGTCACTAGGTTTACTAAATCGGTCCGACCGAGTCTGTTGAATCGGTCCCATCGAGTTTGGTAAATTGTGTGTAACGGTTAGATTTTGTGTGGAGGCTATATATACCCCTCCACCTCCTCTTCATTCATGGAGAGAGCCATCAGAACGAACCTACACTTCCAACTTACCATTTCTGAGAGAGAACCACCTACTCATGTGTTGCGGCCAAGATATTCCATTCCTACCATATGAATCTTGATCTCTAGCCTCCCCCAAGTTGCTTTCCACTCAAATCTTCTTTCCACCAGATCCAAATCCTATGAGAGAGAGAGTTGAGTGTTGGGGAGACTATCATTTGAAGCACAAGAGCAAGGAGTTCATCATCAACGCACCATTTGTTACTTCTTGGAGAGTGGTGTCTCCTAGATTGGCTAGGTGTCACTTGGGAGCCTCCGACAAGATTGTGGAGTCGAACCAAGGAGTTTGTAAGGGCAAGGAGATCACCTACTTCGTGAAGATCTACCGCTAGTGACGCAAGTCCTTCGTGGGCGACGGCCATGGTGGGATAGACAAGGTTGCTTCTTCGTGGACCCTTCGTGGGTGGAGCCCTCTGTGGACTCTCGCAGCCGTTACCCTTCGTGGGTTGAAGTCTCCATCAATGTGGATGTACGATAGCACCACCTATCGGAATAACGCCAAAAAAATCCGTGTCTCCAATTGCGTTTGAATCCCCCAAACCCTTCCCTTTACTTTCTTGCAAGTTGCATGCTTTAATTTCCGCTGCCTATATACTCTTTGCATGCTTGCTAGAATAGTGTGATGATTGCTTGACTTGTCCTAAAGTAGCTAAAATTTGCCAAACTCTAAAATTGGGAAAAGGTTAAGTTTTTATTGGTCAAGTAGTCTAATCACCCCCCTCTAGACATACTTCAAGGTCCTACAATAAGTCTTGCTCGTCCTCAGGCTCGTGATCATCACCATCGTCATCTCCCCTTTGGTTATAATTTTTTTCAAGTATAGGTGGTGGAATGTTCACAGGACCTTGGAAACACAAGAAGAAGGTTGATTAGTAAAGGGAAACTTGCTAACCCGCATGCATGTGGATGAAACAATTATAATTACGGTGGAAGACAAACATACCGAAACTATGAGGATCCCATGCAAAAACAGTGCCACGAGTGGTGGAAGCAAACACAAGATCCTCGTATTCAATTGCATCATAGTACTCATCATCCGTGTACAGAAACTGATTTTTGAGCAATATCCATGGATGAACCGTGGAATCAGTAACGACGGCAACAAGCTTGTCAAAGATAGCAACAACTTCATAGTTCTTGTAATTCCAAGAACGGTTGGGAACTCGACAAATTGCTATCTTCCGTAGATGACATCCACCATGATCGTATTTGAAAGTACGTAGATCATCTGTGTGCTCAACCTCAGGGCACTCTGAGATTTTTGGAAGTGGAATCCGCTGACGAGTGTACACATTCACAAGTTCGCACTCGCAATTGTACCCAATATAAACAACCCAATCTCCATTTGCGCCAGCCCAGGCCTTACCCTTAAGCGATGACATCTTGACATCACACGTATCATTACCAAGCGGCATCAACTTGCACAAGGTGAGGCCTCCGTCGTCTGCGCCCATGTGAACAGGCTGATAGCAAAGAAGATAAGGGAGATCAAACCTCTCCTGGACCCTTGGGTTCCTTGTAAAGATGTCGGTAGTAGAGTTGAGAATGGTCTTAACGAACCTGACATGCTAGCTGAGGTGATGACGTAACACCGATCAATGAGTTCCTCCACCACGTCATCTTTCAGATCAGGGAAAAAATAACGGGGTCGTTTTTGGCCTATTCCCTCCATGGAGAAGACGATCGAACAATGGCAGAAGGAAGGGTGAAGGAAAATGGAGGAGGGAGGAAGAGCGTGCGACAATAGTTCCAAATCGAGAGGGAAAGGCTAAGAGTTAGTGGACGGATGCCAGTTTGCCACGGTACACGAAGAGGCGCCCCAGCCTACACATCCGTTCAAAAATAGTATAAAAGGACTCGTCGTCGTCTCACTGACATGTTGTAATGGGACCACATGTCAACGAAACATGGTGTGTAATTTCTCGTGCAAAGTCCGATCTGGCCGCGTTGGCCCGAAGTGCCCCATTATTTCTCGATTTATTTTTTTAATGGCGTGCCGTTCAGTTTTGAAGCACGACTAACTGGTACTGTATGCAAAGAAAATATAAACTACTCTACCACTACTCCACCTCTAGTACTAGTAGTATAAAAAAGATATATAGGCTGGAGCTTCAGCGCTTTCTTGCTAAGGGCTGCCCACTTGCTTCTCACACTATCACCCTCTCCCTCCTCACCGGTGGTCACAGATCCACTGGGGAAGAAAAGGATGTGCAGTGTTGACGCACTCGTTGTCGGCCAGCGAGGTCACGCACTAATGACAAGCTCGTCCTCTCAGACCTAGCTGCCCCCCCCCCCCGCGGGATGGCCTTCATCCCCAAGCTCACTGCCGTAGTGTGTGCAGAGGACGAAGACCACGAGCGAAGCCACTTCTCGCTGACCCTCAGGTATGCTACCTCTTTTCGAACCATACCCTTGTTGTATTGCCCCATCTGCCACGTCGCTGCATGTGGATCTTTTTCCACTCCACCATCTTCCCAATTTGCTATCCTCTGCTCTGCTGGTCATGCAGACGAAAACCTTAATTTGCACTATTAAAGGAAACCCTACTTCATGCAGACCAATCCATGTCTGTGTTGAATAAGGAAAGGAAGGGAGACTGTACTGTCCAAGAGAGTAGGCATCAAACCCGCATCTAGGTTGAAAAGGGGAAAATCAGTAGCTAAGGAACGAGTCTCGTGTCTCTTGGTTGAAGAAGGGCAGAAAGGCATGATAACACAATAGAGAATGACCAAGTCAATCAGTTTGTTGTCCTCACATAGGAAAAAGGTGGCTAAAGAGAACAAAAATGGGACGTAATCCACATATGCTGCCTGTATATTTGTTCTCTGGGCAACCATACCTCCCTTACCACTCTATGCGTCCGTGGAGGTACATCGTACAGGTGCGCCCACTGTCCCAATGGGCCTCCCATGCTCTTATTGCCACTTTTTTGCTGTTAGTATAATGCCAGCAATCAAGTCAAACAATGCTACTGCTAAAGTGATGCCACATTTAACTAATGTCGCACTCAATCTAATGCCACCGATAAGTTTAAGCAATGCCATTTAATGTCACTGGATTATTTCAGGGTTAGCTGTTGATTGTGGATGTATTAAAGATTTTTCAGCTAAGGCATTCTAATTCTGTTGCACAGCCAGTATGCCAACGATGAATCTTGTTTCTACCTTCATATTTTTGCACTGTTAATGCTTATAGATTACATACCTCACTTTCATGAGATGAGTCAATTTTTTTGTACAGTGTCAAGAGGAAAGGTCAAGAGTGGGCACCTCCTCCTCCGGGTGTTCTCTTGATTCGTTCGATCAAGTTTTTATGTTTGACCGATTATCAAGATTGGGATAGCAATTTTTAGGTCCCCTCGAGTTCGAAATGATATTTACCTTGAAGGTACATGGTTTGCAATTTTTTACCTTGAAGGTACATGGTTTGCAGCAAATCTAAGATTAAATTGTCCAGGTTCTTTGTTCCAGAGGCAAGTGTGCTCAAGGTAATGAGGTTTGGCATTCTCTGGCGCAACAATGAATGGCGTGCTGATCACCGCAAGCGTCTAAGCCTAAATGACAAAGTCTCCGCAGAAGCTGACTTTGTTTTTGAAACATCAAGTGGCCAGAGACTCGAAAACTTATTTTCCCATTAGTGACTTGTCAGGGCGGTGGATTTTAGTTTGTACGATAATGTTGCATCCACCTAAAGTAACGAAAGTTCTTACGTGAACTTCCTAGTAATTCCCTCTTCATAGGTGCATCATTACTCCTAACATTTGTAATATAAGTTTGAATCTTGTAATATTGTCATGTCCTATTACCGCGTTTTCAAAATCCTGTGAATCAAATAGGTCCTGAGTTGGTGATGATGTTGTGCGTGCCATCTTTCACCAATAGTCGTCGGATCTAGTTCTGACGCATACAAACCAAACTTCTCCAGTTTTGCAGAAAGATGCCCACACTCGTTCCCTATTTACAAACAACTCCTTTTCTCTCACAATCAGCCTTATCTTCTCCCCACCACGTCTAGAAGGCCATGGAAAAATCTGGCGCGATGGCCGCTGCCGGCGCCATCCACCCCCCAATCTTGGTGTTCCATGCAATGCACGGGCATCTACGCATGGGAAATTATGTCAAACACGGCTAGTTGTAAGCAGGCTAGGTCTACAGCCATGATGATAGTGACTGCAGACGGTGAGGCTGACTATGGTATGCCGAACACGGCGCCTATACTTAGGTGTGATCTCCGGCGCATGGTCCTGTCACTTCACTCTGAGGAGCAGCACGTAATAATTTGACCCACGGGTAGTATAGTGCTACTACATTGGTAGTACTACTAGTAGTACTAGCACCACCGTCTGGATTTAGTAGTACTACCACGTCCATCTGGATTTAGTATTTGACTCTCAATATCTAGTAATGCATGTCACAAAAAATGTACTACTCCCTCTGTAAATAAATACATGGTGTATTGTTTTATTCGTATCGGCGAGGTAACTTAATGTCTTTTTGCTACTTAATAGGATTACATGCAATGAACTAACCACTGCATGTGATGTTTGGTAGTCTCAAGTCATTGAAAGCATGCACGACCCACATCTCTCATTGGTTGATATGTCACGAAATAGAAACAAGGAGCGAGTTAATATACCGTGCCTAAGTGTTTTGGGATTATTTGGTCTTCGTAAGGTGACTTACACAACATTTTTGGTCACGTGCATTAACATTTTATTAGTTAAATCAAAGGTCAAAACTTGGCGCAAAATGCAAAGGGGACCAATGAACCAGTAAACATCAAAGTTCTCTTGTTTAGCCACAAGTAGAGGTCCGGTGAGATGACTATGCTGCACCGGCATGGAGGGGGACGCAGCTTCATTGACCCACGTGTCATACACCCAAAGGCAGGTGCAGTAGAGGGGCGAGGAGTAGATGGCTAGCACGCACGTGAATTCAACGCAGTCTGCACTTCTCATATAAAGGCTCCCACCAGTCCAATCTACGAAATCCTACGCACCTACGCACCCTAACCAAGGGCAAGAGTGATCACTCCAATCGCAAGATCAGTTGACTAGAAGCTAGACCCATGGAGGCGATGAGCGCGAGCATCAGCTGGCTGTGCCAGATGGTCCACATCGCCAGCCTGCGGCCCGACACCGAGGAACGTCTCCAGGTAGTGCTTGAGGCCGCCAGGGAAAGGGGGCGCTTGGACGACAGCTTCATCTCCTTGTTCGACGACGTCCTCGTCGGCTTCCTCGACAAGTTCACCATCGTCAAGAAGCTCGTGGACGACCTTGACATACACCTCCAGCCCACGCGCCCAGGCTCTGTGATGCCTGCCTCCCTCAACGGCCTCTATGGTGACAACCTCTTCGACGCACGGCTGGCCCTGCGACTGCCCGCCGTCGCGCCAGAGAATGTCCGCCTCGAGGTCGCGCTCGCCACGCAGCGCCTGGCGCAGCAAGAAACCATCGACATAATCACCCACGTTACGTGCAAATCGTCCACAAGGACTACTACATGCAAGAGGAGGACCATAGGACGCTGGCCTTCTTGGACCGCTGGGCAACCTTGGATGACATTGTTCAGAAGCACGTTGAGCTTGCCGCCAACGCCGCTGCTCCTAACACGTTGGTTGGTGACCTGGCGCACTAGGGCGTCAGGATGTGGTTGATGGATCCGTATGTATTTTTATCTTCCATCAAATCCATGTAGTAGTATATGGTACTACTAGTAATTATCTTACCTTTCGCATCAACTTCATAATTTTTGTACGTACTCCATGCATGAACCGTGCCAGAACCAAACTTCTCATTACTCTAGGGAAAATCGTTATTTCTATCTATCGGTCGCGCCATGGAGCAGAACCAAATTTTACAAGTTACAAGTTCAAAAGGAAAAGCCTGTCGTGTTCGCGTCGCACCCCCACGCGGTTGGTACGGCATGCCGCTCAAGGGGGAATTAGTGCGGTGTTGCATTTTCACTTACAAATGGGACCGCAGTTGAGCAAACCGACTATCGACAAACCCCCACCCCGCCCACCGCGCGATGGCTGAGAAAACGGGAGGGAGAAGAGATGGCTATAGCACGGACTCCAAGAAAACTGGTGTCGTATGGGACTCGTGTGGGTGGCGTGTGCCGTACTGCTAGACGTGAATGCTAGTTATGGCCCATGCCACCCCACTATATCGAGCCTATATCGAGGTGATGGTTACATAGAACAAATTTCCTGGAGTCCGTGCTCCGCCCTCCTCTATCTCTCTTCTCAGCCAGCGAGCAGACGCGCGGAGCCCATCGTATGTTTGCTCATATGCGGTCCCACATCTTAGTGAAAACGCAAGTGGACCCACTGAACCTGCACATCTTTCACCTCGACATGCTGGTGATGAAAAACAAATCCAGTAAAGATCTTCGGTGGCCGCTTTTGGAGTTACTCAAGAGTAGTAAGATTCTATTTACAGTTTAACCCAAGATGCACATCACGTGGCTTCAACTACCACTATATTTTCTTGCATGACACGACCTGGATGCTGGATGTCCCATGTGTCGGTAAAAGGAGGAAGAACTCGACCAAATCTTCGGTTGTGTTCTCGGATTAGACTAGTTGTGCAAACTTAAAATTTTATTGTGTAGAATGGATGCAAGTTTTGGTATTGGGAAGAAGAGTGCATCGATATATTGATAGAGCGCAATTTAGTAGATGTTCTAGCACTTTTAGCTAGCATAGAGGCTAGAGATGAGACTAGTGCACTTGTTGATAGAATAGAGGCTAGAGATGAGACTAGATGCGAGGAAGCAACGTCTACTCTTTACAGTCGAAGAAGAAAGAAGCATGCAAGATCGAGCCTCCGCAGATCAACAATGAATGCATCGAGAAGGCACTAATCCAACTTACAGGAGCAGTTATGGAAGTTGGATATCTTCTAAAATGTATTCTTATGGTTCTTGTTTTCTTTGGTCTTGCTTTTCTAGTCAAATTTTGTTGATGTATTTCCATGTACCAACCACCGCATCCAAGAAATGGCTCGGACACGACCCCATTGCCCTACCCAAATGGACAGTATCCGGGCAAAATGGAGGTCTGTTTTGGGTCGTGCGTTGGAGTTGGCCTTACAAGTGGGACCGCAGTTGAGGAAACCGACTATCGGCAAACGCCCACCTCGTCCGCCGTGTGATGGCTGAGTTAGAGAAACGACGACGTTGAAGAGACTGTTGTAGCATGAACTCCAAGAAATATGGTGTCAGATGGAAGTCGTGCTGGTGGCGTGTGTCATACTCCTGGACGTGAATGCTTGTTCTGGCCCATGCCACCCTACTACTCCTACTATATAGTAGTAGTATCGAGGATTCGAGGTGCTGGTTACCTACAGCGAACACATTAACATATGGCCCACCTCACACTGTGGCCAAAATTCTTGGAGTCTGTGCTAGGTTAAAAAGTGTTCTTTGTGGGGGTGGGTGGCTGGTCTTAAGTTTAAAACTTGTTGTATTACATATACGTAGACATAGAGATAGTGCAGCAATTCTGAGAGTTTGAACCCAAACATCAGAATGCAATTTCTATTGGACTCATCTGAGGACCTAGGATGATGGGATTCGCAGCTATAGTAAAAACACCCACCCGATGCGCGAAGCATGTGAAGCTAGTACAAATAGTGTATGATTGTTGACTGGCCTCATCCGATAACCTGTTGCAATGCACGTACAATTATGTATTCGGAAAATATGTTTTTGCCTCATCGCCGCACCCACTCAGAGAAGCGACTCGAAAGCCATTCATAAATTTAGTAAGTTTATCATAGGCATATCATTTTATTACACACAACAGGTCATCAGCCCACAATGACAACGAGGATACATTATAAATACTAAAGTTTTCATCACACAACAAATAACAAGCAATGAAATGAACTTCAACTCAACCAATCCTCGGTGTTGGAAATGCTGGCTTTGAACCACAAGTGATTCTCTGGGAAGGGCCATCTATTGTTAATCTCGAGACCAACGTGGGACTGATCATCCAGGCTGAAGCGGCCTACTATATCAGTACCAGGGTAGCGAACCACCGAAATGTCTGAGGTATAGATACAGTTGCTTCTCATAAATGGTAGTAACATTGTGTCAACATCAGTTGGATCGCCTTTCACCATCATTGGATATTTTTGTCCAAGGAAGAGCGAGTTTTCTCCAAGACTATCAATACTGTACCAGGGAGAAGGTGTTGGCGCTAGCACACTAGTATACATCCCGAATACCATGCAACGGGTGTTGGAATAGGTTCGAAGAGTGCAACCATGAAAGACAACACGTGCTCCATTAGTAGTAACATCAGCAGTGCGCTGTATACAGACAATAAGGGGTGATCCATCAGAATAAGTTGCCAGGCGCCACTGAGTATATGGGCCCTGCTCGTCCTCATGCTCATTATCATCACCATCGTCATCTCCCCCTTTGTTATAAAATATTTCAAGTAAAGGTGGTGGAATGTTCACAGGACCTTGGAAACACAAGAAGAAGTTTAATTAGTAAAGGGAAACTTGCTAACCTGCATGCATGTGGATGAAACAATTATAATTACGGTGGAAGACAAACATACCGAAACTACGAGGATCCCATGCAAAAACAGTGCCATGAGTGGTGGAAGCAAACACAAGACCCTCGTATTCAATTGCATCATAGTACACATCCGTGTACAGAAACTGATTTTTGAGCAATATCCATCCAGTCGAACCACGAAGGACGGCAACAAGCTTGTCGAAGATAGCAACAACTACATAGTTCTTGTAATGCTAAGAGCGGTTGCGAACTCGACAAATTGCTATCTTCCGTAGAAGACAGTCACCGTGATCGTATTTGAACGAGATTTTTGGAAGTGGAACCCGGTGACGAGTGTACACATTCACAAGTTCTCACTCGTAGTTGTACCCAAAATAAACAACTCAATCTCCATTTGCGCCTGCCCAAGCCATGCTCTCAAGCAATGGCATCTTAACATCATACGTATCATTATGAAGCGACATCAACTTGCACAAGGCGAGGCCTCCGTCGTCCCCGCGCCAATCAGCTAGGTCACGACAAAGAACATAGGGGAGATCAAACCGCTCCTGGACCCTTGGGTTCCTTCTAATGATGTTATTAGTTGAGTCGAGAATGGTCTTGAATGAACCTGCCATGCTAGCCGAGGTGATGACGTCGCACCGATCAATGAGTTCCTCCACCACGTCATCTTTCAGATCGGGGCATGAATAACGGGTCGTTTCCGGCCTGTTCCCTCCATGGAGAAGACGATCGAACAATGGTAGAAGGAAGGGTGAAGGCAAATGGAGGAGGGAGGAAGAGCGTGAGACAATGGTTCCAAATCGAGAGGGGAAGGCGAAGAGTCGGTGGATGGTTGCCAATTTGCCACGGTACACGAAGAGGCGCCCCGGCCTACACGTCCGTTCGGAAATACTAGTAGAAAAGGACTTCCCGTCGTATCACTGACATGTTGGAACAGGACCACATGTCAACGAAACATGGTGTGTAATTTCTCGTGCAAAATGCGATCTGGCCGCGTTGGCCCGAGGTGCCGCATTAGTTATCACCTTTATTTTTTTAACATACAATCTGAGTGGATAGCTCCTGTGGTCATCACATGTGAGCGGATATATAGGTGGGCTAGGTGGGCAGGCGGCAACAATTTGAGTGCTAAAAGAGTTGATCCAATGCTTGGTTTTGTTTGGATTTTCCAACTTTTACCATTGGATAGAGTGAATCAATGGCTTACGTTCAAAGTTATTCTCACACTATCAAATGGTATAGGAACATGGAGAGATTTGGTTGATTTTATATCGCTGAATAACATAAAATATTATGAGTGCAGACACTCCACCGCGAGGTTTGTTGCTCCTTCTCGGTCGTTGGAAATCTATGTTCTTCCACTCTTTCGTTAAAGGTACTAGTTGACCCGTTGCGCCAAATGGCGCAGAGACCCACTGAGACCATGTTGTCGATGAAAATAGTTTTATTTTGCAAGTACATAGACGATATTAGAAGTAGAGAGATCATTTTTTGAACCATGCTATATTGAAACTATGGTTATCAAGCTGCAAAATCTGAGTTTGAAAAAAAAATGTATAACATGTACAAACCATCCAAGGAAGAATTGTTTTACTTGAAAATAAGGTTATCATGGACCCGTTGCGCCAAATAGTGCAGAGCCACGCTAAATACATTTGCGATGAAAAAAATAGCCATGGTTTAATCCTCTTTAATAAGAAACATGGTGGATTGTTGTCTATATATATAGACACACACATATTTTAATTTGATAGCACAAAATACTTGCTACCATGTTCGTAGAGACCCATTTCAAACCATGTATGCAAATGGCGCAGAGGCCCACTAAGATGTATGTTTTGAAAAAAATCCATGTATCAAAATACTTGTTCATGGGCAGGCATGTATGCCAACTTAAACATCATAAGCAAGTTCCGTGAACAAAACTACCCATTGCACCAAATGACACAAGGTCCCAGTTCAAACCCAGAGTTATCTACAAAAAAATGTTTCCTAATGTGGTAATTGTCCGTCTCTTCGTAATGTTTAAAGATAAGAACGATTCTTTTAAAATATGTAATGTCATTTTCAGCCTACTAATATCAAGATGTAATAAGGCGAGAGAAAAAATAATGATTGTTTCAATTATCTTCTCCTTATTCAAACAGTTGAGAAATTGAAGCAAAATGGAGCGAAACCCAATTTAAACAAAGAACTTAAAGCCATTATTTTTCTGAACCATATATGATCTTGACTTTGAACAGAGAATTATTTGCGTATCAAAGCCTTCATTTAGTGATAAAGTTTCTCCCCTATGTAACTTATCATTCACAATGTTAACATGGATAAGTAGTACTCCCTCCATCACAAAATATACGACTTTCTTGCAAGCTATCATTTACACAAAGGATCTCCGAGAACTTATGGAATAAAACTGAGTACATAACCTTTTTTTAGTGTCATTGCCAAATGGCGCAAACCATTAATCCATGTGTGCATGGAATAGAAAATTATGGTTTAGTTGTGGGCAAGCATAACAAATTTAACTCCTCTTAATGAAAAAAGAACACAAGGCTTCCTATTTATAATAAGAATATGGAGCCTTCCTATCCACCTATCTACAATAAAACGTACAATAACATTACTCATTGCACCAAATTGGCAAGGCCCCATTTCAAACCAAGGGTTATTTGAAAATAAATGCTTGATAATTTGGCAATGATAAGGATCCTTTTAATAATGAAAACTGAAAGAAACATAGCCTCAAACTATGTAATAGAAAAATGTGGGCATTCTCTCTATACAATTTTGCTATGTTAACTGGGACTTAGGAATCCATGTCACGCCTTGTCCTTGATGCGTTGTTGGTAAACTCTCGCCTCCCACTCCTCTGGATCCATAGCAGTTTGTCCTTCACAGCCCCTTTATGGGTCAGATGCATTGTAATTCCTTCATTCTTTAAAGGAGTTGAACAAACATTGCGTTGTTGTCTTCTCAGTCATGGAGCCACTCTCTACCATCTCTTCTGTTTTGAAGGGAACTGGACAAACAATGCCCAGCACCATGTTTATGACATGTTGTTCTATTGTAATAGAAGTGCAAACATGAAATGACAAATCAATTCAAGATTCTCGTGTAAGTGGCTGACTGGAGTAGCAAGCTTTCTCCGTGGCGCCACACACAACTTGAATATCCTAGTTGTGTTTTTCAAGTTGTAGAATCCGCATCAGGTAATCATGTGAGTCTACTATATATAAACTGTAGGCAAAATTCAGCAACAAAGGTAACATGCGTAGTGATAAACTGGATAACAAAAGAAATACTTTCAACCAAGTCTAGAGGAACACATAGTATGCCCAGGAACTTTTCACTGAAGTCACAATGCAATTATTCATAACAGGTTTGTTCTAGAACCTAGCTATTCTTTAGGCAATTGCGAAGACAAAATTATATGAAAAAGGGAGACACTCCTACTCAACCTTAGGAAAGAACCATCAGTGTTATTTAGCGTTTAGCCTTTGTACAGTAACAACATGTGCATATTCATCCTATTTTTCTTCTAACTTACCAAATAAAATGGCCTCAACCTTATAGAAATTATTTTTTAATCTAGTCAGCTGCTCAAATGTATAAATTAAAATTTAAGTTTCCAGCAATATAGAAGTCATCTTAAGAAACATCATCATAGACTAAATGAGGATGGAAACAACAACACTCAACCCACTCATAGAACCAAAAAATAAGCAACACAGGGTAAAGGAACACACAAATGCAATGCTGAGTAAGTCCGGATGAGAGGACGACCAATCAGTCAAACATACATAGGATGCACTGAAATCGTAAACTGTTATTAAGAGTAAAGAGTTGTCTAAATTTGAGAAAAATGACAACAACATGAACATGAACAATTCTAAGAGAAAAGCCAATTGCTCCTACTTTTTTAACTTTTGGCCATGTGCATGTTTTTCATGCATTCAGGAACACTAAAAGAGAGACAAATACATGAGCGCACATGCTTTGGTATTACGAAACTACACTCATTTCAGTTATAGACAATGGTATCAGGAAACTACACTCATTTCAGTTATACACAATGCAGACCATTAGTTGGCAACTATACTTCAAAAGAAACAAAAAATTTACAATGTGGAGAACAAAGTAAAGAGGCAGCACATGGTATTGCAAGCAAGAAAAGAGGAAATTAGGCATATATACATAGCCAATGTAGCTTATGTAGAGGAGTGGTGAATCCATTATGAACAATAATTTAGATTTATGCATATAGTAATGCCAACTTTTTACAAAATCTGTATTTCGTACGATTTCCCTCCCCAACTATTATAGACGAGCACACTCCTACATAGGACTATTTTCAAATTATCTAAATTAGATCCATAGTAATAAAACCTAGAAGCAACCTCAGCAACAAAGAAAATATTAGAAATAAAGACTGCAACTTAAACAAGCCAGGCGCATCATTTTACATCTAGTTCTAAAATTCTCATCATTCTGTTGAGTCAAAAATAAAAACATAATGGAAAGATGTTAGATAAACATCACAAAAGTAATCTTGAGGTGGCATTAATTAAACTTTAAGAGAAGATGATCCCAATGGACAATATCAAACCATACATAATTTTTATGCCACATGTTACGGTTTGTTGGCCCACCTTTCTGATTATTCATTCAGTAAAATGATATAACTATCTTTTATAAGCTACAAAGAGATCAACAGCGAGCTTCAAGGTCCCATGAAAAGTCAATAGGATATAAGCCATGGTAGTACTTGGCCCTATTTTCAAATTAAATGCACACCATCTAATTCTAATAATAATCAAATCTAAATTAAAACGATACATAATATTTTTGTACTTTGAGATAGGACCAAGTTGGAGTAGTACAGAGAAAATCAAACTTTATCCTACCATTACACAGAAGAAACATGATTCACTTATCATAATAACAGAAACATACGAAATAAGGATAGGTTCCATCCCTACCTTGACATCCTAAGCCGCTGCACCTCCATCTACTCTGCCCGTGGATGAAAAACAAAGGTCGGCTCAACTATTCAAAGGATAGCGTCCTTGCTGTTGTAGTAAAATTTGTAAAGTACTGGCCTGCTCACAAGCAGTTAACATACAGTGGAAGATATGTCTTTCTAGGCATGTACTCTGCAACAAGAAATCTCTCATCACCTTGGGAGGAATAGCCAAGCAGATTTGCTGACCTTTTGTCCCGTAGCTAACCAGCTTATTTAGCATCTTACTGAAGCATAATTATGTCCCCAAAAGATATGGGCAAATATTAGAAAATCACTGGCATGGTATGGATCAAGTTAAAATATGCACCGATATGAAACATCTAAAAAAGGAACAAATGAACTAAACCCATTAGCTATGCATGCTCTTTACAGAGCATACATGAACTATACAGCAAACTACACATGAATATAAACCGGGGCCATGACTTCACAATGTACAAAAAAAAGTCAATAAGAAACGGACGACCTATTTTCAATCCAGTGTGTACCAGGATTGAAGCAACTAATGGACTGCAACATTGTAAAAAATATATAGAAACTTGGACATCGAACGACTCTGTAACGCAAAATCATAGGCGCAAACGAACAATAAAAATTTAAACACCATATATTATTACATCTTAAAGTTCACATAACCATAACATGAATGGCCCATCAATAGACAATTAGACTGACAAAGAAAGATAAATGCATGTAGCTAGAGACAGCACAACAGAATTACAGTACTTAGAGAAAGAGAAGCATGTGCGTAGCGAGAAAGAACAAGCATGCAGGGAATAAAGAATCAAGCAAACCTTCAATAGCAGCATAGAGTTGCAGATGCAGCAACCTAGCAGATCGTCGAACCTGCTAGACAAACGGAGATAGACCTGTCAGACTACATGCATAACGGTGCACACACAAGCATAAAAACAGCACGCACATTCTAATAGACAAGCAAAACTACAGCTAATTACCAGAGCTAGAAAGTAGAACCAGACCAAGAAAGCAGGCTAGACAGAGGACTACACCAAGGCGGACCAGCAGGAAAACGAGATGAAACAATAAGAAGGGATAATTAGATTTATGCCGCTAGTTGTGTCCCACCCGTCTGTTTTACCCCTAATTCCCAACAGTCACCGCTTCTGCCCAAGTCACTTTGCTCCTCTTATGCTTTTTCCCTTTGACCGTTTGACCGTCAGTTTGAAAACTTCATAACTAATTCATACTAAATCAGAAAAATGCAAATAAGATACCAAAATGTTTAGAAAAACATCACTTATATGTCAGTGTCATTTGCATTCATGAAAAAAGTGTTGGAAAGTGCACATCCGAGTTTTAGCTCTTTTGATACCACCATGAATAGTAGACTCAAAAAATTCAAAAAATTCAAAAAATATATGGTGGCAAAGAATGAAAAATGTTCTAAGCGCTTGCCAAGTTTCATTAGGGTACACATTCGTGGAAGTCGTGGCAAAAAATAATCTATTTTGGAGTGCTGATTGTTTTTTTGCCGCGGCACCCACGAATGTTATTCCCTGATGAAACTTGGCAGGCACTTGAAACATTTTTCATTCTTTGCCACTAAATGTTTTTTGAATTTTTTGAACTTTTTTAGATTTTACTATTCATGGTGGTATCAAAAGAGCTAAAACTTGGATGTGCACTTTCCAACATTTTTTTCATGAATGCAAATGACATTGACATATAAGTGATGTTTTTTTGAACATTTTGGTATCTTATTTGCATTTTTCTGATTTAGTATGAATTAGTTATGAAGTTTTCAAACTGACGGTCAAATGGTCAAAGGGCAAAAGCATAAGAGGAGCAAAGTGACTTGGACAGAAGCGGTGGCTTTTGGGAATTAGGGGTAAAATAGACGAGTGGGACACAACTAGGGGCATAAATCTAATTATCCCTATTTTTTGGACTAACATATTAATCTAGAGCCCAGTGCCAGTTTTGTTTTTTCCTTGTTTTTGAGTTTTACAGAAAAGGAATATCAAAAGGAGTCCAAACGGAATAAAACTTTACAATGATTTTTATTGGACCAGAAGACATCCACGAAGCTTGGAGAGGGAGCATGAAGAGTGCGGAGGGACCCACAAGCCCTGAGGCCGTGCCCTAGGGGGCGCCTCCCTGGCTTGTGGGCTCGTCGGGAGTCCTCCAGCCCTAATTCTTGCATTATAAATTCCCAAATATTCCCAAACCAACAGAAGCGTCCACCAAAATACTATTCCACCTCCACAAGCCTCTGTTCCTGTCAGATCCCATCTTGGGTTTTTTTCTGGCACCCTGCTGGAGGGGGATTCGATCGCGGAGGGCATCTACATAAGCTATGTTACCCTTCCTAGCACTACTGCAGGATGCTGCTAACGCGACACTATGATCAGAGACCCTTTGAAGAAACTGTGTGTGATGCATTAATTGCAAACGGTGGTGTAAAAAATGGTCAAAAAAGGTGCAAAACTTTTGCGATGACGGATGCATCAAACACGGTTCAAATTTTAGTTCCGTGTGTGATGTAGGGCATATGGTTCAGTGCAATTAACCGGTTTACGATGAGGAGCAACAAAAGAAACGGGCAGCCAGATGAAGGTGTGTGCGATAAACATCATACGGTTCACTAGGATGAATTGTTTGTGATTAGGCAACACAAAAGAAACGGTTAGCCAAATCAAGGTGTGTGCGATATACGGCATGCGGTTCACGCGGATGAACTATTTGTGTTGAGACAAGAGAACATAAACGGTTAAATATAACAAGATGTGTGTGATACGCGGCAAACAGGTCTGTAATCAGAAATGTGTGCGAAGACCAATAATAACACAGACAATTGCTGCTAATAAGACGTGTGTGTTGTGCGATGGGATTGCATACAGAACAATAACATATATATTACATGCATGATTAAACAAATTAAACATCCAATTACATAGGTGGCTACTACAACCATGACATTTGCAGACACCAAAGTAAACTATTACATGCATAATTTCATAGGTGGCTACTACACACATAACACTTCCACACATCAATAAAGTAAACTATATATTACATGCATGATTAACAAGCATAAACGATCATCTGATCATCATCTACTTCTTGTGACGCTTGCTCTGCTTGTGGGTCGATCCGGGCTTGTCGATTTGGGTAATGAGGCACTTCCTCATGTCAACGATCCGCCTATGCATCTCAAAGCATGTGTACACGCTCTTGGTCGTGAACCTGAGGTGAGGTTCATCCAGTCGCCGCATCCAGGCCCTGTGCCAGGATACGGCACTTGTTCTCTGGGCATCCTACTTCATCTTTTTGTAGTAGGAGTCGATGATGGCCGAGGCAAGTTCGACCAGGCAGTCCTTCTTCGTGCTGCCCCAGACCCTATAGTGGTCACGGGTTTTAACAAGGTTCTCGCAAGCCAAGTCCGTAACACTGAGCTCTTTTACATCGTCGATGGTTTCCACCGTGGTGAACTTGTAGTCGGTGCTGTTGACAAACCTGTTGAAACGGTCGCAAGGCTCCGTGGCCATGCAGTAGTGGTAAATGAGGACATGATGGCGCACGCACAACTGGGCGACGGCAACCTTCTGATCTATGTCGGGACTACCGTTGGTGTACTGGAGGTCAATGCCGACCACCTTGTACTTGTCTCCAGCAAGCAACTACTCAATGGTGTTGATGTAGTCGTCCACCACGGCCGGGTTGATGGTGTACACCACCGAGAGATTTGTCTCCCTCGCGTGGGTCTCCACTTTATGCTCGCCGAACTCCATTGGAGCACCGCTAGACATCCCCTCTCTATGTGTCGTTGTGGGTGTGCTTGTTGTGTTGTGGGGCACGATCGAAAGGTTGAAGAGACTAAGGCTATAATGGCCGTGGGAATTAAAGGGGAGGCTGGACGGCACGTCCTGATGGCAGTTCTAATTCGCAGCGCGTAACTCCATCGTGCCGCACATAACTGCATCACGTGGCGACGCGCGCGGTGCAACCGCATGCATATGGGGCCCCCCATGTGATCGTGTGCAGGCCCAACCGCTAGCAGAGCGCCCGCGGAGGGACGCGAGCAGAGCACTCTGTGGTTGCCTCAACGCCTCACACATGTCTATATTGACTGGAACGAGAATGCAATAGCACAATAAGAATTAAGGAGGCAAGAAGAAAGATGCATCCATCAACGTACGACCTCCTCCTCCTCAACTCAGTGCGCCGGGCCACCGACCGGCGGCTAAGGATCATGGGCTTTTGTGGCGAGGTCAAGGTGCTTCTCAGCAAAGGCATCCAAGGCTTCCAGATGGTTGAAGAAGGCCAATGTCGTAGCGTCCTCACTGGCCTTGTAGATACCTATGTACACGATTTGCTCGTACACGTGGATGTGTAGGTCGAAAAATTCTTGCAGGGCGAGGCGCCTCGTGGTGAGTGCGACCTCTAGGTGGACATTCTTCGTGGCGTCGGCGGGCAGTCGCACGGCCACCAATGCTTGAAAGAGGTTCCGACCATGGAGGACAATTAGGGTGGCAGGAAATGAGGAGCCTGGGCGCGTGGGTTGGGGGAGTACGATGATGTCGTCCGCGAGCTTGTTGATGACGGCAAACTTGTTGGTAGTGGCAACGATCATCTGGTCCAACTGAGAGTCGTCGCTGGCGTCGACGGCGGCCATCCACCAGTCGGTCTCCAAAACCGTCTAGAGACGATCCTCGGTGCTATGCCGTAGGCCGGCGGTGTGGACCGTCTGGCACAGCTGCTGGCCACTCGCGCGCATCGCCGCCATGGGTCTGGAGTAAGCACATTTGCGCTTAGTGTAGGTGCTTAGGCAAATGCTTAGGTGCGTACGATGTGCTAGATGCATTGGAATGGAGGGGTGCCTTTATATGAGTGCAAACTGCGTTGCATTCACATCGTGCTGCCTCTTTTCCCGGTCCTCCTCCCATTACTTCCCTCATGCATTCATGATGCTAATTGAAGGAGGATGCATCATTGGTTGTTCAACATTTTGGGAACCGCTACCCTCTCCCTCATCTGCATTAAAACCGTATCAGGAACTGCGTCGCCCGCTGCATGCCCGGCTGAACACGCCTCCTCGCCTCCATCTATGCTTAATTACTGAATTGTAGTTGCAAAAATTAGATACTGCTAGTGATTTTTAGCTTCATATTTTGACAAATCGCAGTGTTACAACGTTGACAAATGGCAATGTTACTAGATCAACAAATGTCAATCTTTCCAGTTTGACAAATGGCAACATACCCAATATGACAGATGCAAATCTTACCAAATTGTTTGTAAAGTGGTTGCACACCGGTCATGCAAAACAACCGTTTGCGTTGAAGAGATGCACAAGTCCTGCTCTCACTTTGCATATGGGTGTTCTTTCTAAAACGTTTGCGATCAAGAGCCATTAAAACCTATAGCCATTAAAACCAAGACACGTGGCGTCACGTGAATGGTTAAAATTTAAATTATACACATAAATGCATTAAAGAACTCAATTAATGCATAAAAATGTCCAAATGAACCCCAAAAAATCCCAAAAATTGGCATAACACTCCTGTTGTTCTATGTTGACACGAGAAAAAATTTCAAAGCAATAAGAGGCAATGGATATCGTTTTGTCCCCAAAGGTGAGACTTTCCCTACCGAAACCATCAGGCTAGTTGTGAGAAGCTCTGGTTTGTGAGAAGCATATCCCCAAACCTGCCCCAAATGGGACAAATTTTTTATCATGGCATGTTGATGCCGCTCCATGATAGCATGCATGCCAAGTTTCATGAATTTCAGACGAGCTTTGGATTTATACTAAAATTTTAAAACCAGGTTTCTCAATGTTTGTGGCCGAGTGACGGTGGCAGGGTGTTTGACGACATTCATTCTAATTTCTTGCATGGGACCTAATTAAGCATGCAACCAAGGACACATATTTGAATTTTAAACCAATTTATATGCGTTAGAGCATATGTGTGCATGTATAGTTCAAATTGAATTATGCACATGAATGCATAGAAAACTCAGTTAATGTATAAAAATGTCCAAGCGAACCCCCAAAAAACCCAAAAATTGACACAACACCCTTGTTGTTCTATGCTGACACTAGGAAAAAAATTGAAATCGAGAAGAGGCAATGCATCTCGTTTCGTCCAGAAAGGTGAAACGTTCCCTACCGAAACCATCGGGCTTGTTGTGAGAAGCTCTGGTTTGTGAGAACCATATCCCCAAACCTGCCCCAAATGGGACAAAAAAATTACCACGACATGTTGATGCCGCTCCATGATAGCATGCATGCCAAGTTTCATGAATTTCAGACGAGCTTTGGATTTATATTAGAATTTAAAAATCAGGTATCTCAATGTTTGCGGCCGAGTGACGGTGGTAGGGTGTTTCATGACATTCATTCTCATTTCTTGCGTGGGACCTAATTAAGCATGCAACCAAGGACACATATTTGAATTTTCAACCAATTTATATGCATTAGAGCATATGTGTGCATGTATAGTTCAAATTTTAAGCACATGAATGCATAGAAAACTCAGTTAATGTATAAAAATGTCCAAGCGAACCCCCAAAAATCCCAAAAATTGACATAACACCCCTTGTTGTTCTATGCTAACACTAGGGAAAAATTGAAATCGAGAAGAGGCAATGCATCTCGTTTCGTCCAGAAAGGTGAAACATTCCCTACCAAAACCATCGGGCTTGTTGTGAGAAGCTCTGGTTTGTGAGAAGCATATCCCAAACCTGCCCCAAATGGGACAAAAAATTTACCGCGGCATGTTGATGCCGCTCCATGACAGCATGCCAAGTTTCATGAATTTTAGACAAGCTTTGGGTTTACTAGAATTTAAAAACCAGGTATATATCTCAATGTTTGCGGTCGAGTGACGGTGGTAGGGTGTTTGACATTCATTCTCATTTCTTGCATGGGACCTAATTAATCATGCAACCAAGGACACAGATTTGAATTTTCAACCAATTTATATGCATTAAAGCATATGTGTGCATGTAGTTCAAATTTGAATTATGCACATGAATGCATAGAAAACTCAATTAATGTATAATGATGTCCAAGAAACCCCCAAAAATCCCAGAAATTGACACAACACCCCTATTTATCTTTGCTGACACTAGGAAAAAAAATTGAAATTGAGAAGAGGCAATGCATATCATTTCATCTAGAAAGGTGAAACGTTCCCTACCGAGACCATCGGGCTTGTGTTGAGAAGCTCTGGTTTGTGAGAAGCATATCACCAAACTGCCCCTAATGGGACAAAAAAATTACCACGGCATGTTGATGCCGCTCCATGACAGCATGCCAAGTTTCATAAATTTCAGACGAGCTTTGGATTTACTAGAATTTAAAAACCAGGTATATATCTCAATGTTTGCGGCTGAGTGACGGTGGCAGGGTGTTTGACATTCATTCTCATTTCTTGCATGGGACCTAATTAAGCATGCAACCAAGGACACAGATTTGAATTTTCAACTAATTTATATGCATTAGAGCATGTGCATGTAGTTCAAATTTGAATTATGCACATGAATGCATAGAAAAATCAGTTAATGTGTAAAAATGTCCAAGAGAACCCCAAAAAATCCCAAAAATTGACACAACACCCCTGTTGTTCTATGTTGACACTCGGAAAAAAATTTGAAATCTAGAAGATGCAATGGATATCGTTTCGTCCAGAAAGGTGAAACGTTCCCTACCGAAACCATCATGCTTGTTGTGAGAGAAGCTCTGGTTTGCAAGAAGCTTATACCATAACCTAGCCCAAATGGGACAACATTTTTTTACCCCAACATCTTGATGCCATTCCATGATAGCATGCCAATGTTCATGAATTTCAGACGAGTTTTGTATTTACTAGAATTACAAAAGCAAGCACGTCAACATTTGTCGGAGAGCCACGGTGCCTGGTGTTTGAAATTCATCCCCATTTCTTGAATGGGACATAAGCATCAATCCAAGGACACATATATCATTTTACAACCCATTTTGGGGCACTAGAGCAGGTGCATGTGGTTTAATTTTGAATTGTGCACCTGAAATTCCTAGAAAACCAAGTTACCGTATAAAAATGTCCAAACGAACCATGAATAATTCCAAATTTTTTGACGACACACCTATAGTTGCATGTTCACTACAGATAGAAGTTCTAGCAATTCACACACCATCCTTTGTAGCTGTGACCCCATTATGTAATTCAAATCTAGATGAAAAATCAAGTAGATCCCACACAGTTTGTTATCACCAACCGTGTGAGATGCAGTAAAAAATATCTTGGAGCATCGTCGGTGTATAGTATGCCTATGGCTTACTCGAGAAGGTTCGTCGGCTACAGTCCATAGCCCGCTCTAAATAAGGGACCGTGTCTGATGGCACTTTGCGCGCAAGTTTTTTCGCTGAAGTGATTCCAATTTTTTGGCTTCCGCAGAAATATCTACCTCCCTGCCCCCTCCCCCTTACCAAAAGACACATTTCCCATGTTTCAGCCTTCCTTTCCAAGTTGAAACCTTCACTCCTTGCTTGCAGCGCCGCCTCCTCGCCGGTGACCCTCCTTCACGCTGCTCGGCCTCGCCTATCCAGGCAGGTAATCCACATCCGAACCCCGTCCTCCTCCTCCTTCCACATCCCACATGCCCCATCGTCGGCATGAGCGCGGCACCTTCCACCCAAATCACCGACCCCTCCACCAAATAAGCACCGTCCTAAGCCATGGTGCACGTAGTATATCCAGGATCTCAAGGAGCATTTGGCAGCGGAGAAGCAAATTGCGGCCGCATACGCAGATGAGGTCGCGATGGCTGCCATTCATGCCGACCCCCAGATCTTGGAGGAGCACCTCACTGTCGAGGCCACCGTCGACGCCTCGCGTGCCTACGCTGTGGCGCGGTTAGCTACTTTAAACGACAATTCATGGCATTTTCTCGAGGCCACCGTCGGTGCCTTCGACAAAGACTACGAGGTGTTTTCTCAGCATGCACTTGCTTACGTCATCTCGAGAGCTAGCAGGTTGGTGCCCGGAGCGGCTCAGGTAACTCACCACTACGACGAGGGCACCCACGATGCGGAGGCCTCGCCCTCTTCCATGTCCAAGGAGCCAATCGTCACCGATATCTCCGACAATGAGTAGCTTGTCTTATTAGCTCACTATAAGGACCCATGTTAAGTTTGCTAGCTACCGCTTTTCCTTAACAAATTTTAGTGAATTATGCTTTCTACTTTTACCATGCAATCTTCTGCTCTAGTGTATATGTTCTATATGTCGTGCAATGTGGTGTTCAGTTAACTGTTTGGTTCAATTCTGCAAATGTGATGTTCAATTCTTTAGGGTGCAATTTTCCAAGTTGTCAAGCATGCTTGGTTTGGTTAACTATCTGATCTTATATTAGGAGTATGTTATATTGTGCAATGTGGTGCTCAGTTAACGTTTGGTTCATTTGTTGTGGTGTTTAGTTAACTATTTGGTTCAATTCTGCAATGCGATGTTCAATTGTTGTGTGTGTATTCTGTTATTGTATACCATGTGAGAAATAAATCGAATTTGGCTGTGCTAAATACATGAGAAACAAATACAATTGTTATATTTCCAAGTTGTTAAGCATGCTTGCTTTGGTTAACTGGCTAATCTTCTATTAGGAGTATGTTATATTTGGCAATGTGGTGCTCAGTTAACGGTTGGTTCATTTGTTGTGGTTGTTTAGTTAGCTGCTTGGTTCAATTCTGCAATGCGATGTTCAATTGTTGTGGCTGCATTCTATTATTGTATACCATGTGAGAAATAAATCGAATTTGGTTGTACTAAATACATGAGAAAAAAATACAGTTGCTATATTTCCAAGTTGTTAAGCATGCTTGGTTTGGTTAACTGTCATATCTTCTATTAGGAGTATGTTATATTTGTGCAATGTGGTGCTCAGTTAATGGTTGGTTCATTTGTTGTGGTGTTTAGTTAACTGCATGGTTCAATTCTGCTATGTGATGTTCAACTATTCTGGCTGCATTCTGTTCTTGTATACTATTATACCTTGTCTTTTTTATTCCTTTGCCCCATTTCCAATATAGAGAAGATATTTATGCACATCCTTGTTTTCAGGTGTCGGGGAAACTGATCCACGAACACCTATGGGACCGACGGACCGAGCCCCTTTCGGTTCGGCGGGGGGCGGAGGTCGCACGAAGAGCGGATCGAGGCGAAGCACACGAGCAGTTTACCCAGCTTCGGAGCTCTCCGGAGAGATAATACTCCTACTGCTGCTTGTCTGATTGTATTGTGTTCTTGCTCGGGAGCGCTGAGTGCTACAGTACACTCGAGCAGCTAACGAGACCGAGCGTGAGTGTTTTCTGGCCTCGAACTGCGCCGAACCCCTTTCTACGTTGCGCATGGGCCTCCTTTTATATGCTTAAGGGGTCACCGACAGGTGGCAACGTAGACAAGGGTAAAAATGGAAAAGGAACTGCGGTTGGTACAACTACCTGTACAGTGTATCCTACCTAACCCTGACGGCAGGGGCCACAGGCATTAAATGCCTATCTGCATCGTCCAAACAGTGCAGAAAAGGACTGTCAGGGACGCCACCGCTGGCCACGATGGCTATCTTGTCAGCGCCGCTTGCCACTACGCATCGCTGGCTGCACAGCCTCCCGCCACGTGCGCCTGGAAAGGCCCTAGGGCGACACGTTGGTGGATGCGCTGGAGCGTGGGTACAGAGTGGTAGCCTGCCGCGGCCGTTGCCTTGCCGCGTCCGGAAGCTTATCGCTCACCGGGCCTTGCCGGGACGCATGGTGCGTCGCGGCAAGTTCCTTGAGATGCCATGGTTGGCCTTCCCGGCAAGCTCCTCTTGCCGGGGCCTTGTCTCCTTGGCTTGGATACTTTGTTCTTGAATGGCTCCAAAGGAACCACGGAGGACCTTGGCGGTCACCCGGCAAGCCTTGCCGTGGGGTGCTGCAACTGCCCGTGCACAAGTTCGGGATACTAGGGTACCCCTACTCTAGTACACCGATAGGAGCCCCCAGGCCTGGGCCATACACGATGCCGAGCGCTGTTGGGCTAGGCCCAAAACAGGGCACGGGCACACGCGGCCTGGGTTACGCCATATCTTACACCGTATCCACCGCGCCCTCCCCTAACGGCACGCGTTGAATGCGGCGTCGTGGGAGAGATCGTGGGTGGTTTTTTTATTCGGAAGGGCGAAACGTCCGCCCCCTCCCTCTTTATAAGCAGGGGAAACAGGGGCAGTTCGCCCATCTCGCCAGTTGTTGCTCTGATTTCGCAAATCTCCGCTGCTCCCCCCCCATTCTTCTCGAAGCTGAAAGAGAGCAGCGCTCCGCCCCCCATTGCCACCAGCATCACCAACGCCGCCGATCTCCCCCACCACCTCCGCCATGGCTCCAAAAGCCGACAAGGGGAAGGGCGTGAAGTCGGCCGAGGCGCAGCGGCTCGCGGTGCTGCGGAAGGAGCGGGCCCTCTTCTCCCCTCAGCTCGGCGCGAAGGAGCTGAGGGAGTACTACTACCTCTTCTGGTCGACAGAGACGCGAGCGCATCCACGCACGAAGGTACTCCCGGCTGCCGCTTTAGAACTGGCTCCAAACGGGTACCCCTTTTTCGCGCTGTTCTTCTACTGCGGGCTCTGCCCGCCCTTCTCGGAATTCTTCTGCGACATCATGAACACCTACGGGTTCTGCCTCCTTGACTTCACCCCCAACGCCATTCTGACCATGGTAGTTTTCGCACACCTCTGCGAAAACTTTGTCGGGGTCCATCCAAACGTAGCCCTTTTTCGCCACTTCTTCATGCCTCGGGTTGGGAGAGGAGAGCCTCTTGCCGGCGGGATCGCTTGGATCTCGAGAGTCGGCAAGAAGGAAGCATATCTGGAGGGTGAGCTCCGCAGCAAGTGGGAGGAGTGGAGAGCAGAGTGGTGCTAGATCGTCGAGGAGAACCCGCAGCCATTTACTGCCCTGCGACAAGCCCCAATAGCGCGCGGCAACGATTGGAGCAACGTGGCCCCAGAAGACGGTAGGCTGAAAATTGCCATCACCCGGATCCTTCGCCTCAGGCTTGCCGGGCTCACCGTAGGCGCCGTTGGCGCAGATTTTCTTCGCTGCCGCATCGCCCCCCTGCAGGAGAGGGGGAGACCCGCCTAGGAGTTCAAGAACTCGGCGGATATCATGAGGTTGCGCCCGGGCCTCAACTTCAACTTCACCGTCCTGGAGCTGGATGCGATGCTCCTGGAGCTATTCAAACGCGATCCTCAGCATCCCTTCATGTTTCCGAGGGGTGTTGTTCTGTTGTGCAACAATTCTTCCCTCGACCGAATCCGCACAATGATGCCGTTGTGCGATTCGCACGGAATCGCCCCAACTTGGCAAGAACCTGCGGATGACGTCGTGCGGGCATTTTTCGACGACTTGGTAGAAGTGTCGGTCCGCGCTGATGAACAGAAGAGCCTCACCCGCGACACCACTAATGATGAGATGCAGCGCATCGCCACCAGGCTGGAAGAGGTGGCGGCAGCAGCTGCCGCGGGCGAGTTCGGGTTCACCATGGAGGAGGCAGAGGCAGCAGAGGCGGCAAGCCTTGCCGAGCGCGAGGAGTTTGCCGGTGAGGAAGAGCTTGCCGGGCCTGAAGACAAGCCGAGCGAGCCCAGCGAGGGAGATCTTGTCGGGCCTGAACTTTCGGACAACTTGCCGGAAGTGGAGCCCCCAGCTGCACCAAGAAGGCGTCTCCGCAAGGCCGGGGACGTAGCGGGGCAGCAAACGAGTCAACAGCCGCCGAGCCGTGCGACACGCTCTACCGCGGCAAGCACTGTTGCCGCGGGAGCGCCTCACGCTGCTGCGGCAACTGGAGCGGGATCTTCCCGATCCACCGCTACCGCCCCTGCCAAGCGGGCAATGGAACCTACTCCTCCGTCTCGCCGCACCGGAGGTGAGCCGGACTTCCATCTCTCCGCGCTCAGCTCCAACGAGGAAGAAGAAGAGTAAGATTCTTTGGTGTTCTTGTAGTTCTTAAATTCTTGTTGTTTTTGTCTTGTATCTGACTTGCTTTACTCTGAACTCGTTCCTTCTTAGGACTCTGGCCCAGAGAGCGGCAAAGAGAGCCAAGGTCCCGGTGATTGTCATCGAGGACGAACCTACCGCGATGGCAGATGACATGTCCGAGACCACCTTGTCGGACCCGGCAACCATTCCTCAAAGCAGCCCCCACCGCAGCCCCCCACGTAAGTATATGGTTTACTTCATGCTGTCAGGTGCGCATGGTTGCTCTTTCCTTTGCTGATATCCAACTGCTGGTTTGTGTAGGAGTAGAGCAGCCTCATCAGGAGGACCCGGAAGCTGCTCCTGAAGCGCCATCTGCTTCGACTACACCGCCAAAGGAGGATTCCTCGGCAAGGGAGCGCTCTCCGGCAAGGGAGAACTCTCCAGCAAGGGATAGTTCTCCGGCAAGAGATGGCACCAGCGATCCACCGGCGGTTCAGACCGCGACCGCAGATCCTAGCACAGGTAATCTTCTTGCTTGAAAACTTCCCTTGGGTTCTTCTTCTTCTGATCTTCTTTTTGGATATTTGCTTGACTTCTCTCCTTTTTCCGTTCGGCAGATCCATCCGCCATGGAGCCGATGGAAACCGAAGGAGAAGCTGGTGCTGATGATGCCGCCGGCGAAGAGGCCGCCAAAGCTGCTGCCGCAGAAGCTGGCGAGGAATCCGGCGATCGCACTGATGGCCCCGAGGCCCCAGGAGCGCTAGGCGCTGCACCGACCGCCGATCCCTCCGCCGCTGCTGTAGCACCAGGCTCCGAAGAGCCCCAGCCCGGTGCCTACTTGAAGGCCGGCGACGGTATCTTCATCAAGCTTCCCTTGGCGTCAAGCTCCAGGGCGCCGGTCGAGGGAGAAATCCTGGACGGAGAGGTGCTCGCCTCCGCTGGGCTGACGTTGGTCGACGCGCCAAGCAGCAGCAGCGACGAGCCTAAGGAGGAGCGGCTGCTACGGAAGCTGCTGTCGCTCTGCCGCGCCCGACAAGCCAAGCTGGCATCCCGAGAAGCACTTGTCGCGAAGGCGGGAGTGGATATCGAGAAGTGCGCGGAGGAGCTCCGGGGTCTCAGGCAGGAAGCTCTCCGGTCCCTGGCGGAGGAGCGGGAGCAACTTCTCGTGGAGCGGAAAGCCTTCCTCCTCGAGAAGGCTGAAGCTGAAGAGAAGCAACGGCTTGTCGCCGAGGATCTATTTGCGCAAGAAGGAGAGTTGGCGCAGCGCAAGGTCAACCTTGACAGCCACGAGGAGGAGCTTGCCGCGCGCGAGCAAGCAATTGGCAGGGCTCTCAAGGAGGCAAGGGATGCCGCCGCAGCTGCCGAGGCCGCCAAGAAGGAGCTGGAGACGAAGGTGGCGCAGCTGGAAGCTGATCTCAGGGCGAGCGGCGAGGAGCTTGCCGCGCTCAAGCGTGAGTGTGAGAAGGACGCTGCCGCTCATGGTGAGCTGCAGGGTCTTCTCGCTGAGAGGAGCAAGGAGCTCAGCGCCGCCAAGGATTCCAATGCAGATCTGGAGTTGAAGCTGGCCACCTTGACCCAGACGCTGGACGGCGCCAGGGAGCGGGAAGTAACCTTGTCGGAGAAGGTCAAGGCCGACGAGGCGCTGCTGGCGAGTGCTGCTGCCGCCCAGGATACTTTTAGGGAGACTGTGGAGCACTGGACCGAGGGTCTAGTGAATATTGCCGCAGCCATCGACGGGGAGCTGGCGCAGCTGGGGATGGAGGATCTCGGGTATCCCTCTGATGAGCACCTCCAACCCAGTGCCAAGCTCAGCTTGTTCTTCAAGGGCGTGGTGACGGCCCTCCAGTGACTCCGGGAGAAGATCCCAAAGCAGCTGGCCGACGAGTCACGCAAGATCTGTGCCGGAGCTCTTCAGAAGGTGCTGGTGAAGGTGGCCTTCCGCAACCCAAGCCTCAACCTCACCAACGTCCTCAGGTCCCTGCCACCGGATGCTGATCTGGAGGCGCTCAAGGCCCTTGTTGCACCCATTGTGGACAAGGTGAGCGGGATCAAGAGGGTTGAGGGCGATCGCGTAGATTAGGCCGCCCGTTTTCTCTCTTTCTTTGTCGCTGCTGGTCATGTTATGAGAACAATCTATTAGAGCTGCGACAAGCTATCTTGTAATATGATTCTATTTCTGGTATCGACTGCTATGTCATTTCCTTTACTGGATTCCTTCCTTTGTATGTTTTTCCCTACGCTTTTAGGGAACTTGTCGGTGCAGGCACCTGGGCCGCGAGCGCTGAGTGCGGGACGTCAGCAGCCTGCCGGCGGTGCTGCTTCCGACAAGAAACCTCGTCGCAACTAGCCGCAGCACTCTTAAGTTGTTGAGCGGACTCGAAACAAAGTAAGGGCGCAACTAGCTACGAGTTGGTTCCTCCGTGCACAGGTTTTCCATACAAAGCACGGTCGTTCGAGGAAGATAACTTAAAAATTAAAACTAATTGCTCAAACTTCGGCAACTTAGCTTTTCTGTCGTTTGCTTTCCGGTAAGGTGAAACTTCCTTGAACGATGCCTGGTCCACACCATTATCTTCTCCTTCCCCCCCGGCAAACTTGTGGCGAGGGAACCTTCCTTTCCTTTTTGAGAAAAAGAAAGAAGAGAAAATAAAGATATGGAGCCTTATGGCTCATTATTGCTTACCGGGGTTATGTGCTGCACAAAGTGTCAGATAACGCATGCAAGAAAAAAGTAGAAAGCATGTAATTGACAAGATGTGCGGAGCACATGAGCTTTACTTGTGCACGGGGTCTGCGCCCAGCTTTGTACAAAGGATTACATGCAACATAGGCAAGACTTGTACAAAAGGTGGTTGCCGGAACAGGTTCCGGCAACCGCGCCCTATGGGTAAAACTTACGAAGATGCTCAATGTTCCAGGAGTTGCTCACCGGAATGCCATCTTCGGTCTCAAGGCGGACAGCGCCAGGCCTAGTGACTCGTTTCACCCGGTAAGGGCCTTCCCACTTCGGCGTCAACTTGTTGGAATTCTTGGCGGACTAAACGCGCCGAAGAACAAGGTCGCCTTCCTCGAAACTTCTGGCATTAACTTTGCGGCTATGGTAGCGGCGCAAAGCTTGCTGGTATCGAGCAGCTCGTACAACAGCCTGAAGACGGTCCTCCTCAAGGAGCAGGGCGTCAACTTGTCGCAGCTACTCTTGCTCAAGCTCATCATAAGCGAGCACTCGAGGTGATCCGTATACGAGTTCCGTGGGGAGAACTGCCTCTGCTCCATAGACTAGAGCGAAAGGCGTATGGCCAGTGGCTCAATTTGGCGTCGTCCTGATCGACCAAAGAACCACCGGCAGCTCCTCAATCTAGTTCCTTCCGCACTTGCGCAGCCTGTCAAAAGTTCTGGTCTTGAGCCCGTGCAGCACTTCAGCATTCGCCCTCTCTGCTTACCGTTGCTTCTCGGATGAGCAACAGAAGCGAAGCAGACCTTGGCGCCAAGATCTTGGACGTACTGCATGAAGGTGCGGCTTGTGAATTTCGTGCCATTGTCGGTGATGATCCTGTTAGGGATCCCGAAACGGCAAACAATCGACCTGAAGAACTTGACTGCTGACTGTGCCGTCACCTTCCTCAATGGTTCCACTTCCGGCCACTTTGTGAACTTGTTGATTGCGACATACAAGTACTCAAAGCCCCCGACAGCTCGGGGAAAGGGGCCGAGGATGTCGAGCCCCCAGACCAAAAATGGCCAGGATAAAGGGATCGTCCGGAGAGCTTGAGCTGGCTGGTGTATCTGCTTAGAATGGAACTGGCACGCTTCACACTTGGTTACTTGTGCAGTTGCATCCTGGAGGGCTGTTGGCCAAAAGAAACCTTGCCGGAACGCTTTGCCGGCAAGTGCTCTCGCGCCAATTGGGTGACCACATATGCCTCCATGTATCTCTACCAACAGCTTTTGTCCGTCTTCCCGATGAATACACTTCAATTTCACACCGTTGAGTCTTCTTCTGTACAGTGTGTCATTGACAAACTGGTACATACTTGACTGTCGGGCTACTCTTTCCGCTTCTTCTTGTTCTTCGGGAAGTTCTCCTGTCTGAAGGAAATGGACAATCTGTTGTGCCCATGCTGGAGCTTGTGGCTCGACAACAAGGACTAAAGGCACATCTGCTGCTGCGGGAACATCCGCTTCTACGGCGAGAACCTGCGGCTCAGCCAGAGCTTGATGTTCCCCGGCAAGCTTGCCGGAGCAAAACTTGTCGGGAGCATCTGCTTCAACGGTACAAACCCTAGGGCTTGCCGGAGCAGACTGCTCCTCAGCACCCTTGGTGTTGATTTTGGGGACTTTCTTGGTGGCGGTTTCGAGGAGCTCTGCCGGGAAATAGTCACCAGAAATCAACTTCCTCTTCTTGCTCTGTCTAGTTGATGGTATTACAGATGGTTGAGTCAGCTTGAGCACAAAGATCCCTGGTTCCACAGGTAACTTAAGTGCAGCGCACTTCGACAGGCCATCGGCAATGTCGTTCTAAGCTCTCGGAACATGTTCCATTTGTAGGCCGTCAAAGTGCTCTTCTAGCTTTCTCACTTCATCAACGTAGGCTTCCATCAACGGACTCTGATAATTCTTGTTCACTTGGCGGACGACAAGCTGTGAGTCACCCCTGACAATGAGCTTCTTGATCCCAAGGTCTGCTGCGATCCTGAGACCGGCAAGCAAACCTTCATACTCTGCATATTGTTCGTTGCTTGCTCCTTGGGAAAGTGCATCTGGACTACATACTTGAGGTGCTCTCCGGTGGGCGCGACAAGTAGCACGCCCGCACCGGCGCCTTCCAGCGAGAAAGCACCATCAAAGTACATCAGCCACTCTTTGCTTGCTTCCTTGACGGGGATGCTTGTTTCTAGAATTTCTTCATCTTGTGTAGGTGTCCATTCTGCTATGAACTCCGCCAATGCTCTGCTTTGGATAGTTGAAGTACTCTCAAACTTGAGGCCAAAGCTTGACAGTTCCAGTGCCCACTCGACAATCCTGCCTGTTGCTTCTGGATTTTGCAGTATCCTCTTCAGCGGAAAACGAGTGACGACTGTGATCTCATGTGCTTGGAAGTAATGGCGCAGCTTTCTCGAGGCCATGAGAAGGCCGAAAAGCAATTTCTGCACACCAGAGTACCTTGACCTAGCCCCCTGCAGAAGGGAACTGACAAACTAAACTGGGTGCTGCACCATTCTCTTCTGCATCTTCTCACATGCCTGCGCAGATCCATCTTTGTCGGGACCAGAGCTTGCCGGCGAAGCCCCCTGCTTGTCGCTGGATGCATCTGTCGTGGTTGCTGGCTCATCATCTGCTTCCCTCTCCGCCACTAACATAGCACTAACCACTTGATTGGTTGCCTCTATATACAGCAGCAACTTCTCTTGTGGCTTAGGTGCGACAAGTGTGGGAGTGGAGGACAGGTATCTCTTCAAGTCCTGCAGCGCAGCCTCCGCCTCCGGAGTCCATTTCATTGGACCTTCCTTTTTCAATATTTTGAAAAATGGCAGGGCGCGCTCAGTAGATCTAGAGATAAACCTGCTGAGAGCAGCCACGCAACCGGCAAGCCTTCGTACATCCTTGACGCGCTTTGGTGCTTCAATCTGCTCAATGGCCTTGATCTTGTCTGGATTGGCTTCAATTCCCCGCTGAGACACGAAGAACCCGAGAAGCTTGCCGGAGGGGACTCCAAACACACACTTCTCGGGGTTGAGCTTGAGGTTGATCTTGCGCAGGTTTGCAAAGGTTTCGTCTAAATCTTGAATCAGAGTCGCCTTGTCCTTGCTTTTGACCACTATGTCATCCATGTAGGCTTCCACATTTCTGTGTATTTGTGGCTCAAAAGCGTCATGGACTACCCTTGCAAATGTTGAACCAGCATTCTTTAAACCGAAAGGCATCCGTACGAAACAGTATGTGCCACATGGAGTGATGAATGCGGTCTTCTCCTCATCCTCTTCCGCCATGAAGATCTGATGGTATCCTGAGTATGCATCAAGAAATGAGAGCAAATCACATCCGGCCGTGGAGTCAACAATCTGATCGATGCGCGGCAAGGGAAATGGGTCTTTGGGACAAGCTTTATTGAACTCAGTGAAGTCGATACAAAGCCTCCATTTTCCGTTAGCCTTGTGCACGACTACAGGATTGGCCAACCACGTAGGATGGAGCACTCCTCTGACAAGGCCTGCTGCTTCCAACTTCTTGATTTCTTCTGCGATGAATTCTTGGCGCTCCACTGCCTGCTTCCTGACTTTCTGCTTGACGGGCCGCGCATGAGGACAGACGGCAAGATGGTGCTCAATTACTTTCCTGGGAACACTGGGGATGTTAGACAGTTGCCACGCAAACACGTCGACTTTCACCCACAGGAAAGCAACGAGCGCGCTTTCCTATTTAGGGTCGAGAGTGGCACTGATGGTGAAGGTACCACCAGTGCCGTCCTCCTTGGAGGACACCTTCTTGGTCTCTGGTGGAGCTGCCATTGTGTTCTTACACTTGCCGGTGGAGCTTGATGGTGACTTTGAGGTTGCGGATAGTTGGTGAAACCAACATCGGCAAGCACCCGACCGCAGTTATGCGATCAGGGTGGTCCTCAATATCAAAGATGATAGGCGTGCTGGACCATTTCAGAGGCTTGCGTGACTCGACGGGTGGTTCTGCTGCATTGACTTCCCGCACCCATTGCTTGAGCTGGCGGTGTGAAGTATGCAGAGAAGCACCGCCGTCAACGCACAGGACCTCCGTGGCTTTCTGGAACTCCTGCTTATCAGTCTCGTCATCATCCATGTCTTCATCGTCGTCGTCATCTTCATCCTTGTCGCGGCCGCGGGGAGGTCTGTCTCCTTGCCGCTGCTTGGTCTTGCCGCGGTGTCCTCCCTGGCCGGATCCTCCAACACCTTCCTGGGCCTTCTCTTTGTCGCGTCGCTCGTATTCAGCCTTCTACTGCTCAACAAGCTGCTCGACCTTCTTGCAGCTCTGGAGGTCATGGCCCTTGGTGCGGTGGATCTTGCAGTACTGCTTGTTGGCACCGTCCTGCTTGTCGGCGACCACCACAGCCTGGTAGTTAGTGTCTGCGGCAATCTCCTTGCCGGAGCTACCAGCTTTGGCTTTCTTGGCGCCACCTCCATTGCCGGACTGCTCAACAACTAGCACATCTTTGCCTTTCTTTTTCCTGTTGTTCCGCCGCCGGTTTTTCCTTGCCGGGGCAGTTTCCTCACTATCAGATCCTCCTGCTCCCGTGTTCTCTCCGGGGAGTTTCCTCCCTTCCTCAGCACGTGCACACTTGTCAGCCAGGGCATATAGCTCACTGACGTCCCTGATCTTGCACATCGCCATCTCCTCCCGCGTCCTGCGGTTTCGCACGTTCTGATGGAACGCGCTGATTACTGCGGCAGGGTGGACATCTGGGATGTTGTGCTGTACGCGGCTGAATCTTTGAATATACTTGCGCAGGGGCTCTCCTTCCTTCTGGGCGAGCAGATGAAGATCGCTCTCTTGGCCATGAGTCTTGTGGCCGCCTGTAAAGGCGCCGACAAACTGATGGCATAGATCTGCCCAAGAGGATATGGAGTTGTCCGGCAAGTGCATGAGCCAGGATCTGACATTGGGCTTGAGCACCAGCGGGAAGTAGTTGGCCAAGATCCTGTCGTCCCGCCCCCCGGCAGCTTGCACCGCGATGGTGTAGATGCTGAGGAACTCCGACGGATGCGTCTTGCCGTCGTACTTCTCTGGTACGTCTGGCTTGAAATTCTTCGTGCTGGGCCACTGGACTTGCCGCAGCTCACGAGTGAACGCAGGGCAACCTACCGCGTACGGCAAGTCGCCTGGTTCCCCTGGCGCATGCATGTCGACAGAGGGCCCAGCGCGCTGGTCTGATTGACGTCGCGCTTCTCTTCGGCGCTCGATGCGGGTACGAGCGTCTTCTTGCTGTCGTTCGTGAAGAACTTGGCGCTGATCGCGACGAGCTTGTGGATCTGACCATGCGGTGGAGTCGCTATCGAGGTTGATCTGGCGAGTCGGCGATCTTGGCCTTCGGGGTGGAGAGTGCCTGATGGTTGCACCCCCACCGGCTTCGTCGTCATTGGCTCGTGCCCGGCAGCCCTGCCGCGGCAGCGATGTACTTGGCTGCCGCGGAGTGTCACCGTTGGCGAAGCCGATGAGACTCTGAATGGTGGCCCTCCATCCGTCGATCTTGTCTGACATTGGAGGGTAATCCAGGAGCAGTTGAGCTCGTGCCAAAGCTTCTGCTGGAGTGGTGGGCGGCAGTGGCGAATGGTGCGAGGAACGGGATATGCTCGGACTTCTAACTATGTTAGAAAGAGCAGTACCCTGTCCAGGCGACCGTGTCTCGCTCGTGCCAGTATGTTGGCGTGCATGCTGGTCTTGAGCGCCCCGAGATCCACCAGCTCGATCTTGGTCCAACAAACGTATGGTACTATGAATACCATGACGTTGTCGGTCCTGCGCCTCCTAAGATGGGCACGGAACATGTACGGACGCCGAGGTCTGCGCGGCCTTGTCTTTGGGCCTGGCAGCTCCGCGAGCTCCCTCGTCAGCGTCCGTTCTTCTGTCGGCGTCTACCCCACCACTCGTTTGCTCCGGTGGTGGTGGGATCGACATGGACGGAGCACCTGCCTCCGAAACCTTCTTCTTCGGTGGCATGTCGATGAAGAAGATGAAGATCTAGCTCGTGTGAACGCCGGATCAGGTTCACACAATCTCGACGCCCCCTCCCTGGCGCGCCAAAGATGTCGGGGAAACTGATCCACGAACACCTATGGGACCGGTGGACCGAGCCCCTTTCGGTTCGGCGGGGGGCGGAGGTCGCACGAAGAGCGGATCGAGGCGAAGCACACGAGCAGTTTACCCAGCTTCGGAGCTCTCCGGAGAGATAATACTCCTACTACTGCTTGTCTGATTGTATTGTGTTCTTGCTCGGGAGCGCTGAGTGCTACAGTAGACTCGAGCAGCTAACGAGACCGAGCGTGAGTGTTTTCTGGCCTCGAACTGAGCCGAACCCCTTTCTACGTTGCGCATGGGCCTCCTTTTATATGCTTAAGGGGTCACCGACAGGTGGCAACGTAGACAAGGGTAAAAATGGAAAAGGAACTGCGGTTGGTACAACTACCTGTACAGTGTATCCTACCTAACCCTGACGGCAGGGGACACAGGCATTAAATGCCCGTCTGCGTCGTCCAAACAGTGCAGAAAAGGACCGTCAGGGACGCCACCGCTGGCCATGATGGCTATCTTGTCAGCGCCGCTTGCCACTACGCACCGCTGGCTGCACAGCCTCCCACCACGTGCGCCTGGAAAGGCCCCAGGGCGACACGTTGGTGGATGCGCTGGAGCGTGGGTACAGAGTGGTAGCCTGCCGCGGCAAGCGCCTTGCCGCGGCCGTTGCCTTGCCGCGTCCGGAAGCTTGTCGCTCACCGGGCCTTGCCGGGACGCATGGCGCGTCGCGGCAAGTTCCTTGAGATGCCATGGTTGGCCTTCCCGGCAAGCTCCTCTTGCCGGGACCTTGTCTCCTTGGCTTGGATACTTTGTTCTTGAATGGCTCCAAAGGAACCACGGAGGACCTTGGCGGTCACCCGGCAAGCCTTGCCGTGGGGTGCTGCAACTGCCCGTGCACAAGTTCGGGATACTAGGGTACCCCTACTCTAGTACACCGACATCAGGCCTCTCCAAAATAGTTCACTAATGATTACCTCTCAAACCACCTGTATGGACAGGAGGCGAGGAAGGTTTTCATACAAAACCCATGGTTCAATATTGAAGTGTTCCTAAAGAGGACAAAGGATGGACGGTCAATCATCCACAGGCACTGGCCTAAAGTTGCAAAGACCTTCAACATCAATGAATGCTCAATATTCGCCTTCCACTTCAGCAGTTTTCCCGATGAGATGCATCTGTCTATGTACCATTTATGATGCTAATTTTGAAAGGTTCTAGATGTTGCACGTGAAACTTGGTGCTGGTGTAAGTGTAATGGGGTAGCTGAGTGCTGAAGCTATATCATGTTGTACTCTGATGTATTTCAATTATTGAATCATGCTTCCTTAATATGGTAATGAAACATATTATGTGTTTAATATCAATGTCAATTAGATTAATAAATTGATTATTAATAATAAGGCAATTAGCCTGCTAATTGGTTTTTGCTATTGCAAACGGTTATTGAGAAAATACCGTGAGCTATGACCTAAGGCAATGCACACAGTTTCTTCTATGCACCGTGTGTGATGCATTCAATAATGCAAATGATAAAATTATTAATATTGTGTGTGATGGGAAGGCTGTCACAAACAATCTAACGGGGAAAATTGTGTGTGATGTACCTATGAAAGGAAATGATTTCCTTGCAGCAACTGTGTGGGATGTATGTACGAACGGAAATGTTTCGCGGGGACTGACTGTGTGGGATGAAATTACGACCGGAAATGATTTCGCCTGTATAATTAAAAAAAAATTGAGCACTACTGTACGTATAACCATATTTGCTCGCTCGCCGGTCGCACATGACCTTATTTTGCCGAGCGTGTGTGCCAGGAGGGCATATCCTTCATGGTTTTGGGGTCGTGTGCGAAGGACCCCCTAATCGCCCACACTCATTAGGTGATAGTTCTGAATGTCGTCACGGAAAGGGGTTTAAAACCGTTTGTATAGCACCGACGCGTACCAGTGTATGAAGTGTGAGTAGTTTAACACAGACCTACGGGTCCATAGCTAGTACCTATATGGCTTCTTCTCTCTCTTGGATCTTCAATACAATGTTCTCCTTGATGTTCTGGGAGATCTATCTGATGTAATATTCTTTTGCGGTGTGTTTGTCGAGATCTGATGAATTGTGGATTTATGATCAGATTATCTATGAATATTATTTGAGCCTTTTTTTAACTCTTTTATGCATGATTAAATATCTTTGTATTTCTCTTTGAATTATCGGTTTGGTTTGGCCAACTTGATTGGTTTTTCTTGCATGAGAGAGGTGCTTAGTTTTGGGTTCAATCTTGCGGTGTCCTCACCCAGTGACATAGTAGGGGTAGCGAGGCATGTATTGTGTTGTTGCCATCAAGGGTAAAAAGATGGGGTTTTCATCATATTGCTTGAGTTTATCCCTATACATCATGTCATCTTACTTAAGGTGTTTCTCTATTCTTATGAACTTAATACTCTAGATGCAGGCATGAGTCGGTCGATGCGTGGAGTAATAGTAGTAGATGCATAATCGTTTCGGCCTACTTGACACGAACGTGATGCCTATATTCATAATCAATGCCTTGGAGATCGTCATAACTTTGCACTTTTCTATCAATTGCTCGACAGTAATTTGTTTACCCACCGTATGTTTTCTTTCAAGAGAGAAGCCTCTAGTGAAACCTATGGCCCCCGGGTCTATTTTCCATCATATATTTTCAGATCTATAAACCAAAAAACCAAAAAATACCTTGCTGCAGTTTATTTGTTTTTATTTTGTTTTACATTTTAGTAATCTTTTATATCTAGTTCTATCAGATCTCATCATTGCAAGTGACTGTGAAGGGATTGACAACCCCTTTATCGCGTTGGGTGCAAGTGTTTGATTGTTTGTGCAGGTGCATATATTGGAGACTTGCGTGTACCTCCTACTGTATTGATACCTTGGTTATCAAACTGAGGGAAATACTTATCTCTACTTTGTTGCATCACCCATTCCTCTTCAAGGGAAAAACCAACGCAAGCTCAAGAAGTAGCAGACATCATCAACAAGTATGAAGTACCTTTGCATAAACCTTCATCACCTTGAATTTACATTTTTTTCCATTTGTCTCTCGTTTTCGTCTCCTCCACTTCTAAAAAGTTTTTACAAAAATACAAAAATATTTTCCATTTTCCTTTTTCTTGTTTTCCTCTTTGCTTGCTTGTTATCTTGTTTGCGTACTTACGATGTCTCAAGAAAATTATCATGATATTCGCTATCCTAATATATTGGTCGAGATTGAGAAAAACGCTAAGGACTATATGACTACACAATTTGAGCACAATATTCTTTTTACAGAAGAACTTAAGGAACACTCTATTTTCCTTAATGCTATTGCAAAACAACTTGATCATGTCAGTGAAGAAGTTTCTAATCTTAAATCTTAGTTCGCCCATACTGAAAACTTGCTAGGAAAAATTTCTGATGCACAAGCTATGCTAGTAAATCAAATGGCAGCTAAACCGGAATCATTAGCACCTAGTAACGACGAAGATATTAAAATGATTGGTGTTGCTTCCATTGAATCTTTGTTTAGTAATGTTGAACTTTATGAAAAGGCAACTGAAGATGAGTTCACTTTATCTAGAAGGCGTCCCCATAAGTCATAGGGTGAAAATCTTAATGAAAAAATTGATAAAGTGGGTTTAGAGAGGTAAAAACTTTAACTAGTGATATGCCCACTCTTTTGGATTACAAAGACTTTAATTATGATAGTTGCTCTTTGATTGAATGTACTTCTTTGTTGCAATCCATGCTAAATTCACCCAATGCTTATGAACAAAATAAGTATTTTACTAAACATATTGTAGAAGAGAAGATGAAAGCTTTAGAAGAAGAGTTAGAATTAGAGATTTCAATTCATATAAAATTATATGGTGAATGAGTTTACAACAGTACCTAGAGTGGTGATTTATTTTATTATACTAACGGATCTCATGAGTTTTCTGTTGAGTTTTGTGTTGTGAAGTTTCCAAGTTTTGTGTAAAGATTTGATGGATAACGGAATAAGGAGTGGCAAGAGCCTAAGCTTGGGGATGCCCAAGGCACCCCCAAGGTAGTATTCAAGGACAACCAAGCATCTAAGCTTGGGGATGCCCCAGATGGAATCCCCTCTTTCGTCTTCATCTATCGGTAAATTTACTTGAGGCTATATTTTTATTCACCACATGATATGTGTTGTGCTTGGAGCATCTTGTATGATATGAGTCTTTGCTTTTTAGTTTGCCGCAATCATCCTTGTTGTACACATATTTTGATAGGGACTCGCAAGAATCATGAATTTATTAGAATACTCTTTGTGCTTCACGTATATCTTTTGAGTTAGGCAATTTGCTCTAGTGCTTCACTTATATCTTTTTAGAGCACGGCGGTGGCTTTATTTTATAGAAATTGTTGAACTCTCATGCTTCACTTATATTATTTTGAGAGTCTCTGAACAGCATGGTAATTTGCTTAGGTTATGAATTTAGTCTTAATATGATGGGCATCCAAGAGGGATATAATAAAAACTTTCATATAAAGAGCGTTGAATACTATGAGAAGAGTTCACTTTATCTAGAAGGCGTCCCCATAATTCAGAGGGTGAAAATCTTAATGAAAAAATTGATAAAAGTGGGTTTGGAGAGGTAAAAACATTAACTAGTGATATGCCCACTCTTTGGGATTACAAAGACTTTAATTATAATAGTTTTTCTTTGATTGAATGTATTTCTTTGTTGCAATACATGCTAAATTCACCCAATGCTTATGAACAAAATAAGACTTTTACTAAACATATTGTAGAAGCGATGATGAAAGCTTTAGAAGAAAAGTTAGAATTAGAGATTTCGATTCCTATAAATTTGAATGGGAACCCACCATTAAAGTCAAAATAAAAAATTATGAGTGCACTGATTTATATGATTTGGGTGCTAGTGTTTCCACAAGTCTGAAATCTCTATGTGATGCGCTAGGTTTCACCAATTTGGATGAATGTTCTCTTAATTTGCATTTGGCGGATTATACTATTAAAAGACTTTTGGTAGAATTAATGATGTTCTTATTCTTGCAAATAGGAATTATGTGCCCGTTGACTTTATTGTGCTTGATACTGAATTCAATTCGTCTTGCCCCATAATACTTGGTAGACCTTTCTTACGAACTATAGGTGTCGTAATTGACATGAAAGAAGGGAATAGAAAATTTCAGTTTCCATTAAAAAAGGGTATGGAACACTTCCCTAGAAAGATAAATAAGCCACCATATAAATCAATCATGAGGGCCACATTTGGAACTCTAATCAAAGATGACAACACTTCAAACTATGCATTACACCTAGCTAGGGGCGTAAAACAATAGCGCTAGTTGCGAGGCAACCCAATAGTTATCCTTTAAATTTTTGTTCCTTTGTTGTTTTTCAATGAGCACACAATTATGCTATTGTTATGATTTTGTTTTAGTGTTTAAATTAGTGTTTGTGCCAAGCAAAGCCTTTTGTATGATTTGGGTGATATTTGCTTTGATTTTGTGCATTAACAGAAACTTTTGTGTCCAATAGCAGAATTAATGTGCTTTGCTGGAGCATGATAAAAATCTGATTTTTTATACATGATTGATATACAAATTTCCCACGTTTTCCTAGCGTATGGTCAATGTTCAGATTGCTACAGACTATTCTGTTTTTGATAGATTCTATTTTTGATGCATTGTTTTGCTTGTTTTAATGAAACTATGGATTGTATCGGGGGGTATAAGCCATGGAGAAGTTAGAAACATTAGCCATAATGCAAAAATAAAATATGAATGGGTTTGCAACATTACTTAAAGTAGTGAGTTGCTTTATTATATTAACGGATCTCATGGGGTTTTGTTGAGTTTTGTGTAATTGAAGTTTTCATGTTTTGGGTGAGATCACGGTGGATGAAGGAATAAGGAGTGGCAAGAACCTAAGCTTGGGGATGCCTGAGGCACCCCAAGGTAATATTCAAGGACTCCCAAGCAACTAAGCTTGGGGATGGTCCAGAAGGCATCCCCTCTTTCTTCTACGAACTATCGGTAATTTTACTTGGAGCTATATTTTTATTTGTCACATATCATGAATTTTGCTTGGAGCATCGTGTATTATATGAGTCTTTACTTTGTTTGCTTTTTAGTTTGTCACAATCATTCTTGCTGAACACACTTGTTTGAGAGAGCCACATGTTTATCATGATTTGTTAGAATACTCTTTTGCTTCACTTAAATCTTTTGATCAAGGCAGTTTCTCTAGTACTTCAATTATATCTTTTTGAGTATGGTGGTGGTTAAATTTTAAAGAAATACACTATCATGCTTCCCTTATATTATTTTGAGAGTTGAAAAGATTATATTTTAAAGAAATGTGCTCTCATGCTTCACTTATATTATTTTCAAAGTTGATAAGATTAAATTTTGAAGAAATGTTTGTGCTCTCATGCTTCACTTGTATACTTTTGAGAGTTTATAATAGTGATGCTAATTTGCACAAGATATAAGTTTGGTCCCAGTATGATAAATATCCAAGTGGGATAGAATAAAAACTTTCTTAAAGATCATTGGATGTGATAAGCTTGATTCCTTGCTATAGTTTTGCAATATGAAGATGATATGTGAGTTATGCTAGTGAGTAATTGTCCTTTAGTAAGAATATTTGTTTTAAGGTTTGTGATTCCCTATGCATGCACGTAAAGTAAATAGTTATGCAACAAAGTTACAACCTACTTATGGAGCATTATTCAGTGTTAGTTATGTTCAATGCATGGTTATGACCATTTTTGTTTTTTGGTTGGTCGCTTCTCAATCTATTTGCTAGCATCCACTTGTTGTAAGCGAAAATACTGCTTGTGCATCCAATTCCTTCAACCTAAAGTTTTTTTTTACCTTGCCTTCAACCTAAAGTTGTGCTAAATGAGTCCGGGATACCTCCCTATATGCGGTATTCTCATGTTGTTCCAAGTAAATTTGCATCTGCCAACTCAAATTTTTCAAAATGAATTTCTGTTTTGTGTGCCTGTACCGTTCATGAAGTGGTAGGGGGTGGCCAATATTTTCCATGCTAGGTACATAATTCTTAGGATGAGTGTTTATTCACTTGTCATTGCATGAGAGTGTGCCAAGTAATAGGGCTGCCCAGTCCTGAAATGACAAAAAATATAATAAATTCCTTGGAAAGTGTTGGTATGGAAGGCACCGTGGATACGGCTAGCCATGGATTGTGAAATAATGGTGGAAAGGAAATAAACTTTACTTTCTGTTTGGGAACTGCCTATAATTTGTCTAGCATGGAAGATATTGGGAATTCCCGGTCATTTTCATTGACAGGAAAATCATGCCTGTAAAAATAATTGTATCTCTAATTTAAGGTTTGAGCTTTGGCACCTCTACAAATCTCTACTTCCCTCTGTGAAGGGCTATCTATTTAATTTTATGCAATTTTTATTTTTATTTGAGTCTCCCTCTTCTCTTATAAACCACCAACTATAGAACATTATTATCATATGTGTGCATTGGATGTAGCTAATGTTGAGTGTGTTTCCGGAATGGATCAATGATTGAGCATAATGGGCTAGGGATAACTTTTTTTAGTGTTGATATTTTGAAAGACGAAGTTGCTTGTTGGTATACTTGAGTATCGATGTTTTCATGTAAAATTATAGACTATTGTTTTTAATCACTCAAGTCTAAACATCCATGTTGCAAAAGATAAGATTAAATGATGAATGTGATAGGTAGCATTCCACATCAAAAATTCTGTTTTTTAGCGTTTACCTACTCGAGGACAAGAAGGAATTAAGCTTGGGGATGCTTGATACATCTCCAATGTATCTATAATTTTTTTATTGTTCCATGCTATTATAGTACCAATTTTGGACGTTTTATATAACATTAGATGAAATTATATATGATTATTGGGACTAACCTATTAACTTAGTGCCCGGTGCCAGATGCAGTTTTTTGCATGTTTTTTGGCTTTTTAGAAAATCAATATCAAACAAAGTCCAAATGGAGAAAAACTTTGGATTAATGTTTTCTGGACCAAAAGAGATGCTAGAAGGTTCGGGAGGAGGCCGGAAGAGCCACGAGGGAGCGACAAGCCCAAGGGGCGCCCCCCGGGCTTGTGGGCCCCTAGTGGCACATCAAAACCTAATTCCACCTCTCTAAATACTCAAATATTCCCCTGACATCAGAGATACACCCGAAATACTTTTCCGCTGCCGTAAGTTCCAGAACCATGAGATTGAAGGAAATATGCCCTAGAGGCAATAATAAAGTTCTTATTTTATATTTCCTTATATCATGATAAATGTTTATTATCCATGCTAGAATTGTATTAACCGGAAACTTGATACATGTGTGAATACATAGACAAAATACCATGTCCCTAGTAAGCCTCTACTAGACTAGCTCGTTAATCAAAGATGGTTAAGTTTCCTAACCATAGACATGTTTTGTCATTTGATGAACGGGATCACATCATTAGGAGAATGATGTGATGGACAAGACCCATTCGTTTTCTTAGCATTATGATGGTTCAGTTTTATTGCTATTGTTTTCTTCATGTCAAATACATATTCCTCCGACTATCAGATTATGCAACTCCCGGATACTGGAGGAATACCTATGCTATCAAACGTCACAATGTAACTGGGTGATTATAAAGATGCTCTACAGGTATCTCCGAAGGTGTTTGTTGGGTGGCATAGATCAAGATTAGGATTTGTCACTCAGAGTATCGAAGAGGTCTCTCTGGGCCCTCTCGGTAATACACATCATAAGAAGCCTTGCAAGCAAAGTGACAATTAAGTTAGTTGTGGGATAATGTATTACGAAAGGAGCAAAGAGACTTTTCGGTAACGATACTAAACTAGGTATGAAGATACCTACGATCGAATCTTGGGCAAGTAACTTACCGATGGTGTCGTGGACTTAACACGGTAGATGCCCTAGCAAGACTTAGGTGTGGAGCCATCGCCGCAAGGTTAGCTTGAAGGGGTTAAAACGGGATAAAGGACACAAAGAGTTTTACCCAGGTCCGGCCCCTCTCAACGAGGTAAAAGCCTACTCCTGCTTTAGGTTGTATTGCTTGGGTTTCAATTACTAGGGAGGGAATACCCTTGACCTAGTTCTCAATCTGTTGTTTCTTGAGATAATCCAACACCGGGTCTCACCTTTATATACACAGATTGAGGCCTGGCGGCTTACAGGGTCCCGGCCGGCTCACACAACGTGACCAGCTCGGTTTCTAACAGCACTCGCCTTACATAAAAAGTTAAACATATGGCAGCTCATCTCTTTGGGCCCTAAGTCTCCTCTGGGTCTTGGGCCTTCAATAAGCTTGCTTCATAAACCGCCATCTTCACATCTTGGGATTCTTCATCTTGAGTCGCTTGTAGCATGACCTAGCCCCTCCTGGGCGGGTCATACCTAGTAGTTATATCACCAACATTAGGCCCCAGGTTGAATTGAACTTGTTCACATCAATCTTCAACACTTGTCTTTAGAAGAATCTTCACTTCTCAATTCCTTGCCACTCCACTGTAACCTGCCATGACGTCACATTTCAGAATTATGTTAACCCGCCATGATGTTATTGGGCATTAATTCCACACAAAGCCTATGATATCTCAATTTATTTTTTTATCTTAATGGTCCTTCCGAAAATTGAGGCGTCCACGTAGCCACATAATCATTTTTTCGGTCTCCTCGATTCCCCCGCATGCCATTTATCCATCTCCTTATAAATAGGGGGCATGGGGTCCTCTTTTCCACTTTCCACCCCTGCCCTCGCGTCTTCTTCCTTCTCGTGCCGCTCCTGCACTGCCCGAGCTCCACCGCTGCCATCTCAAGCACCTTCAACTCTAGCCGCTGCACCACCCTGAACGCGTCCAGATATCGCCGCGCTTCTCCGCTGCTTCAACAGCATCAGTAAGTACTCCAACTCCTCTTGTGTTAGATCTCCCATAGGGTTTGCCCTAGTTCGTCGAAGTTCATCACTACTCTTCATCTTCCTCTCCCAAATCGTGTAATTTGATCTGAGTATGGTACTGTCATTATGAAGTAGTAGTTTTAGCCCCTTTTCAATCATAGGAAACACCTTCTCTGTATAAGATCTGAGCACCTAAATCCTTCCGCTGCTGCAACGTTAGGTTTACCCATTATTTTCTTTTTCTGAACTATTGTAGATCCAAAGCAACATAACTAATTTGTAAAACCTGTTTGTCCAACACTTATCAAAATTTTACTCATAGGCTCATAACCATTAGCCCTCCATAGCGGTTTAAGTAGCAATCTGTAACCCGACAGATGCACCCGGCTTAAATCTGAATCTCCCTTTTTTTTAAACCGCCAATGTTCATCAATGTTATCAAGACCCGGCCACACCTTGTTGGCTTAAAGTGTTTTTTAACTTTTCATAATAATTCTTCATCTGAACTGGGTGGCTTGTCATTCGTTGCTATATCTTTTTTAGGCCAAAAATGACCAGTACTGTCACCTCCTGCAACTGGGTTCCCTCCATTGTAATGGAGCAGACACTTACAGAGTATGTTGAAACTGGCATCATAGCTGCCAAAGAGATCATCCACTAGCGTGCCCCAAAATCGGGCATATCCAAACCTCAACCTAAGGGAAATGAGGTCATGGTATTTGCTGACCATATAAACCAGGGCTTCTCCCCGCCTGGGTTGAAATTCTTCTGCGATGTGCTATATTTCTTTTAGCTCCATCCTCAAGACATTGGACCAAATTCCGTGTCTAACATCTGCAGCTTCCAAGTTTTTTGCAAAGTGTACCTTCAAGAAGAACCTAGCGTTGACCTCTTTAGATAGTGTTTTTATTTGAACCGCCAGAATGAGTTCATAGATGGTCCCAGCTTAGAACTTGGTGGGATTTCTATTCAGCGACAAAGAGATGTATTTTTCCCTACGGCCAACCTTCCGAGTCATCCCAAAGACTGGAACCAAACTTGGTTTTACTGCCAGGATACTTCTCCACCTGATGAGAACCCTCTGCCGGGTTTCCGCGACGACTAGCTTAGCCCAGTACACCCCCTTCCCGGCTGGCTCACGACCGCTGAACGAGCCAAGCACCGAGCCACTTTCTCCAAGATAAGGGCCTTGCTTGCTAACGGATTCACCAGCGTTGACCTAGTCCGTTGTTGGGTCGCATGGAGGATTATACCCTTAAGTCATCGGCCCAGGTTAATGTGCACATACACTGGTGACCCCAAGGATCCGTTACGCCATAGCTCAATGTGTTTGCATAACAAAGGCATCAATGACATGACCAAGAGCTTGCTTGGGGAATCCTTAAAGAGGTGCAGTAAAATAGGGATGAACCCTTTCTGTACTCTTAACCCGGCTCCTTATGTAAGTGTTCAATTTCACACTTTACTGTGTTGTTTATATAAACTGCATATCCCTTACTTTTGCTTTGATTTGCACAGGGCGACTCTGCCTTCTAGAAAAAGAAATACCAAGAAAAGGACAAGGCGGCTAAAAAGCCCAGGACCAAAACCAAGGCCTCCAAAAAGCACAAGGAGAAAACTGATGCATCGGAACACTTTGATCTTGATGATGATGATGATGAGTGAGAGGTAGAACTTGATTCCCTTGGCTCATTCTTTGTACATCTTATTGATGTTGACTTCTCTCAAGATGATACAAAGGCCAGCCAGGCAGATGATGACGAGGTAACAGCCTTTGCCAAGACAGAAAATTCGATGTGTGACCCAGAAAGTAAGATTTTCACAAGGTAGGTCTTATTCTCCATCCACTTAATCCTTCCGACTCAAACTATCAGGGAACCTCGAATTCCTCCTCTAGCGACTCAAACGGGACTTAGTTGCCGGCTTTCAAGACTGCCCCTGGGTAATGATTTTTAACTTCATCGTTTCAGCTTCATCAACACTTCATATTGACCTTTTTATTTCTTTCAGCGGCAAGGCTAAACAAAGCAAGAAAGCCAAAACAGTCAAGCCAGCCGAAAACCCCCAGGTTCCTGAGCCGGAGAATAAACCACCAGAATCTGAAGCTTCAATTCAAAATACTACAAACATTGATGATGAGGTACCACCAGAAGCACCAGAGAGATCCCTGTGGACCCTATGATTGTTGATTCTTCAGGACCTAAACCGCCGAGCCCAGCCAAGCCAGCTGAGGAAACTGAAGATGTTCTTGTCGCTGGCCCCAGCTACACAGAGCCAGGGAATCCCGTAGTTCTGGCCAAACATACTGCAAGGAGGAACTTGTTCAAGGCGAAAGGTCAAATTTGATTTGTCCAATTATTCTCAGCTGGGCGTCGGCGAACTCCTCTCTGGCTATCTTAGCCAAGTTCATACCAGTCGTGATCTTGAGATGGGCATCATCAAATAGATGCACCAAAAATATGACGTACAAACCTTTACTTCCTTTATTAATATATATCTTCCAGCCCCCAAGTCTTAGCCATAGGATAGATTTAACAGAGTATGGCAAAGACTTTATTCAGCAGACTTAAGAAAGCCTCAAAACGTAGCCTCCATGAGTCGGCTTATCTCGGCAAAGTGTAGCTGGCTCATTCTTATTATTAGAACAGAAATTTTCCAAGTCCTAGCCCTCATGGGCCGGCTCATCATGACAACACTGAGCCAGTTCACTCTCAATATGTGAAAGAATTCCCCTCGAGCCGGCTTAACTTGACAAAGTTGAATCGGTTCATTCTCATTATGTGAAAGAACTCCAAAACCTAGCCCCATGGGCCGGCTTAACTTGACAAAGTTGAACCGGTTCATGACATAACTAAAAGAGAGCTTCCGCACACATTAGCCCCCAAGTTCCAAGTGTTGTTGCTTGCAAAGGGCTTCGGACTTGTATATATGAACATGATTTATTTGAACCTTGCCTGTGCAGGAAATCTCCAATGATTTGAAGAAAAGGCTTGAAGACCAGGAACCAGAGACCCGAAAGGATGAATCCAAATTCAAGTTTAGCCTTGATGAATCAGAGAAGCTGAAATCCAGGTTTTCTGTTAATAAAAAAGCCTGGGATGAAGAAAAGGTTGCTTTAATACAAAGGGAAGAATCTGCTGAAGCCACTTTGAAGGAGGTCACCATAGAACTGTCCGGTTTAAAGCGTCATATTTCACAAATGACCAGTGCTATATGCGGTAAGAAACTTGAAGTATCTCAATAAACTCCAATGCACATTGTTTTACCCGCCTGGCCACTTAATTGCTTATGCTTTTACATTACAGGTCCCAGGAGTGCCAATCTTGGGCAAGACATGCTTGTCAAGTTGAAGGCGGCTTACACCTTGGTGGAACAGTTATATGCAGGCACCCAACACACAATTGCTGCCATTACTCACACTAAGGAGCCCCCTTCACTGATCAAAGATGTATTGAATCAACTGTCTATCTTGCCACAAAGGATTGCAGAAATCAAACGATCATCTGCCAGAGCCGGCGCCATTACTGCCTTAAGCCGTGCAAAAGCGTGGCAACTTGAGCTAGACCCGGCAGAGATAGCCAGTGGATGCACAAGCTATAAAGAAGATCGGACACCCTTCACTGCAGATGACTTCGCCGTATGCGTGAGGGAGGTGCGCCCATTAGCTACCAAATTGGTCAAAGAACCCAACCTCTCGCGATATCAGGTGGCTTATACAACAAAGAACTCAAGAGAAAAGGTTATAGTTTATGAAGTTGTTGATCTGATCCCGCCAGCACATAAGCATACTTTTGCCCCTGAAGTTGACCCATCTGAACTCATTGACGATGAAGCTAAATTCCCAGCTTTAACGGGCATCAAATGGAAAACACCTGATTTCCAGACAACAGATCTGAAGGCGGGTGCAGGTTAACCCGGACTCATAAATAAAGCAACAGCGCAACAGATCTGAAGGCGACTCTCATGGCGCCATGTTTTGTTGAAAATCTTTGAATCATTTGGGCTCACAATTGGCCTTGTAATAAGCTAGTTAAAACATTGATCTGTCATGCTATGGTGCATGTTTGCTTGCATAACACTGTTTGAACCGTGGATCTGATGCTTTGAAGATCTGCCACCTATGCTTATAATGTCATCCATTACACAACCATGTTTATCATATTTCCTGCATATAAGCAAATAACAAGAGTGCTGGCGGTTTACCCCAGGGCAAGTCATAATACCCCTCAACAAATCCACTAGTGACTGCATAGTCCATAACCAGGGTGGGATTATCAAAGCCTCATAAATTCATAATAAGTAAATATCATACATGTGATAATTGTTCATACTACCAGATTAACACGACATAAGTAGTAAGGGTAACATCCCAAAGACTTAGAGCACAGAGCTCCAAGCACGTAATCAACACATACTAGCGACTCATCATCCAAAGCCAGGCTGGGTTATCAAAACTCCGGCTAGATTCCAATATGAATCATAAGGATCAAGGAAACATGGCCCTAATCAATTTTAAACCATATATCAGTATGGTACAAAAGATGAACCAAAAAAATGTACAAAGCAAAAACAAACCAGAAAAAACAAGGCCTTCATAGGCTGCCAATACTCAATAACTAGTGTTATTCAAGGGCCACACAACCACTGAGTTGATCCTTAATTCAAACCTGTAAGCCGGGCCTCCCATGACCAATCACTGCTTTAACTTTGACAAGTTCAGGGTATTTATAAGATTGACTGTCAAGAGTGTAGTGAGTCATCCCAGGACTACCTGGTCGGAGTGGCAGGCATATAAAGGTAGGATAACCCGGATTTTTGGTGAATACACCTGGCATCCGAGCCTATTACAAGGGATAACAAAGCTTTGTTCATTAATAGGGAGCCCCCAAGTAATATTTAATAAATCATCAAGGCAGGTTACCTATGTTTGAACTGTATATTGTAGCAAGTTCTCTTTGGTAACCTTGAACTTAGGCATAAAACCCCAAGTTGTATGTAATCAGGCATATGAGCCGGATCAAAGGGTATTCAAAGCTATGCTCAATGAGCAGGAAGCCCCCAAGTTATTTTTGTAACAAGGCGTTCAAGCCGGATCAAGAGGGTAGTTATAGGTAAGCTCATTGAGCAGGAAGCCCCTAAGTGACCTTATGAATTGACAATAAAGACTCAAATTTTTAGAAATTAAACGACATAGACCCTGAATTATCAGGGATGCCGGCTTTATTATACTAATCATAATATTTACATTGGTAGAAGTATGTACATCACAAGAGCCGGTGGCTCAGGTGTAATAAGGCCGAAGATGAGCAATATTCCACGGCCGGCGGGTCTCCTCCTCAGACTTGCGTGAGTCATTGTGCTCTTGAACATGAATGAGGTAGTATGACCCGTTGTTCAGATTTTTGCTAATCACAAAATTCCCAAGGTGGGGATAACTTGTGCATGCCAGTTTGATCCTGGATGAGTCGGCGCACCAGATCTCCTTCTTGAATGGTTCGTGTTTTGACCCGACAGCTATGGTAACGATGCAGATCTTGCTGGTAAATCACTGAACGAGCCACCGCAAGGTCATGCTCCTCATCTAAAAGGTCAAGAGCATCCTGATGTGATTTTTCATTATCAGCTTCAACATAAGCCGCCACACGGGGAGAATCGTGACGAATGTCACTAGGGAGAGCCGCCTCTGCACCATAAACCATGAAGAAAAGCGTGTAACCCGTAGATCTATTGGGGGTAGTATTGATACTCCATAGCACTGAGGGCAACTTTTCCACCCAGCAACCCGGCATCCTCTGCAAAGGTACCATAAGTCGGGGTTTGATACCTCTCAAGATTTCTTGATAACTCTTTCAGCTTGACCATTAGACTGGTGGTGAGCCACAGATGACACATCAAGACGAATATGTTCTTGTTGACATAATTCTTTCATTGCACCCTTAGACAGATTAGTATCATTATTAGTAATGATACTATGAGGGTATCCAAAATGAAAGATCACCTTTTTAATGAATTGAACCATCGTTGATGCATCACATTTGCTAACCGGCTCAGCTTCAACCCACTTTGTAAACTTGTCAACAGACACTAGGAGGTGAGTCATTTTGTCCTTGGACCTTTTAAAAGGCCCAACCATATCCAGCCCCCAGACTACAAATAGCCAAGTAATTGGAATCATCCTCAAATCCTGAGTCAGCACATGAGCTCGTCTTGAAAATTTCTGACAACCATCACATTTACTGACCAAATCTTCTACAGCAGCATGAGCCATCAGCTAATAAAACCCATGACGAAAAGCCTTAGCAACGAGAGACTTAGAAATGGCATGATGGCCACAATCTCCTTCATGAATCTCTCTTAGAATTTCACGGCCCTCCTCAGGAGAGATGCATCGTTGAAACACCCCTGTAACACTACATCGGTGTAGCTCACCTTTGACAATAGTCATTGACTTAGACCTTTGGGTTATATGCCTGGCCAAAGTTTCATCATCAGGTAACTCACCTCGGGTCATATAAGCCAAATATGGAACAGTCCAATTAGGAATAGCATGGAGAGCCGCCACCAACACTGCCTCCGGGTCAGGAACTGCAAGATCTTCCTCTATATGCAATTTAACCGAAGGATTATGTAGAATATCGAGGAAAGTATTAGGTGGCACCGGCTTATGCTAGGACCCTAGCCGGCGTAAAGCATTAGAAGCCTCATTTTTCCTGTGATCAACAGGCTCCACTTGATAACCCTTGAAATGACCAGCAATAGCATCAACTTCGCGGCGATAAGCTGCCATGAGTGGATCCTTTGAATCCCAAGTTCCTGAAACTTGCTGAGCCACTAGGTCTGAGTCGCCAAAACACCTCACTCGGCTTAGATTCATCTCTTTAGCCATCCAAAGACCATGGATCAAGGCTTCATACTTAGTTGCATTGTTAGTACAAGGGAACATCAACCTCAAAACATAACATAATTTATCACCTCGCAGGAAAGTCAAAATAACTCCAATCCCTGAGCCTTCCAATTTCCTAGATCCATCAAAGTGAATAGTCCAATACGTGTTATCCGGATTTTCCTGAGGCATCTGTAGCTCTGTCCAGTCATTGATGAAATCCACAAGTGATTGAGACTTGATAGCCGTTTGAGGCATATACTTCAAACCATGAGGTCCAAGATCAATAGCCCACTTGGCTACCCGACCTGTGGCTTCTCTGTTTTGAATAATATCCCCTAAGGGAGCAGAACTAACCATAGTGATGGGATGACCAAGGAAATATTGTTTCAACTTACGGCTAGCCATGAACACGCCATAAACCAATTTCTGCCAATGTGGGTATCTCTGCTTAGATTCAATGAGTACCTCACTAACGTAATAGACCATACTTTGAACCGGATATTCCTTACCTAACTCTTTCCTTTCCACCACAACTGCCACACTGACAGCTCTGTTCTTTGCAGCCACATATAAAAGCAAGGGCTCCTTCTCAATAGGAGCTGCAAGAACCAGCGATTCAGCCAGCTGTCTCTTAAGCGCCTCAAACGCCTCATTGGCAGCATCACTCCAAACAAAATGATCTGTCGCCTTCATCATCTGATAAAGAGGAATAGCCTTTTCCCCCAGGCGGCTTATAAACCGGCTCAAAGGCGCAATACGACCCGCCAAACGCTGGACGTCATTTATGCATGCCGGCTTAGCCAAAGAAGTGATAGCCTTGATTTTCTCCGGGTTAGCTTCAATGCCTCTCTCAGAAACCAAGAAACCCAATAGTTTGCCTGTTGGTACGCCAAAGACACACTTGGCCGAGTTAAGCGTCATCTTATAGACCCGGATATTGTCAAAGGTTTCTTCCAAATCATTTAACAAAGTCTCTTTCTTCCTGGATTTCATAACAATATCATCCACGCAGGCGTGAACATTCCGTTCAATCTAGTCATGGAGGCTATTCTAAATGCACCGCTGATAAGTCGACTGGGCACTCTTGAGCCCAAAAGGCATAGACACATAGGAGAAGGCTCCAAAGGGAGTGATAAAAGTTGTCTTCTCCTGGTCCTCAACTGCCATATTGATCTGATGATAACCAGAATAAGCATACAGAAAACTCAAACGCTCACATCCTGCCATAGCATCAATAATCTGATCAATATGATGGAGAGCAAAAGGGTCAGCCGGACAGGCCTTATTAAGATCTGTATAATCCACACACATATGCCAAGTGCCATTTTTCTTAAGCACCAGCACCGGGTTAGCCAACCACTCAGGACGAAAAATTTCAATGATGAACCGAGCTGCCAAGAGCCGGGCCACTTATTCACCAATGGCCTTACACCTCTCTTCATTGAAACGACGAAGGAATTGTTTGACCAGTTTAAACTTTGGATCAATATTGAGAGTGTGCTCAGCGAGTTCCCTCTATACACCTGGCATGTCTGAAGGTTTCCATGCAATGATGTACTGGTTCTCACGGATGAACTCGATGAGCGTGCTTTCCTAGTTTGGATCCATATTAGCACTGATGTTGAACTGCTTGGATGAGTCGCCAGGAACAAAGTCAATTAGCTTAGTGTCATCTGCTGACTTAAATTTCAACAAGGGGTCATGCTCTGTAGTTGGCTTCTTCAAGGGGGTCATATCTACCGGGTCAACATTATCTTTGTAAAACTTCAACTCGTCTTTGGTACAAGCCGACTCGGCATATGCAGCATCGCCTTCTTCACAATCTAGAGCAATCTTCCTATCACCGTGCACCGTGATGGTGCCTTTATGACCCGGCATTTTAAGCTGCAAATAAACATAACAAGGTCGTGCCATAAACTTAGCATATGTCGGCCGCCCGAACAAAGCATGATACAGACTTTTGATCTTGACCACCTCAAAGGTCAATTTTTCATCTCTAGAATCATGGTCATTGCCAAAGGCCACTTCCAGGGTTATCTTACCCACCGGATATGCCGACTTACCAGGCACCACCCCATGAAAGACAATAGAAGACGTCTTAAGATCTTTGTTAGTCAAATTCATACGGTGAAAAGTATCATAGTATAGGATATTGATACTACTGCCTCCATCCATGAGCACCTTTGTAAGCTTGTATCCTCCTACCTGAGGAGCAACCACCAGTGCCAATTGACCCGGATTGCCAACCCGGGGCGGGTGTTCCTCATGGCTGCATATGATAGGCTGCTCAGACCACCTCAAATATCGAGGGATCGCCGGCTCAACCGAATTCACTGCCCGCTTATGGATTTTTTGATCTCGTTTGCACAGACTCATGGTGAACACATGATATTGACCACTATTCAATTGCTTTGGATTGCTCTGATAACCAAACTACTACTGTTGATTCCCTTGACCAGATTGCTGATTAAAGCCACCTTGATTGCCTTGGCCCTGAAAACTAGAGCTTGAACCACCACCTCCAAAGCCAGATCCATGAGAGCGGGATCCTGAACTGCCATGCGGGCCATGATTATTCTGGAAAAAAAATAGAGTTCCTATACTCCCTCATGATGGAGCAATCCTTCCACAAATGACTGGTCGGCTTCTCTTGCGTACCGTGCTTTGGGCAAGGTTGATTCATCATGGCCTCAAGGTTGAACTTCGGCCCTCTAAACCTGGGTGTTCATGCTTTCCCCTTATGATGTTGATTACTGTTCTGCGCATTGGTGTTAGCCAAAAAATCCAAACTGTCGTCGGCCTTGCGCTTACCGTTGCCACCTTGACCCGCCATACTATGATGTCCCTTTGCATTACCATTCTTCTTCCCCTTGCCGGCTTTCCCCTCATCAGACTCGAGGTCTTTAGTACTATCAGAATCGACATATTTGATGAGAGCCACCATGAGCTCCACCATATCGTTGAAGTTGCGCTTAAGCCGCCCCAGCTTCTGTTTAAGAGGAAGAAAATGGCAATTTTTTCCATCATCAGGACGGCTGAACCGGCGTTGATACTGTCTGATGAGTGGATAACGGCCGAGAACCGGCATACCCAATTGGTTGTTGACTCGCCTTCTCCCTAGACACAAGAGTCTAAGTCTAGAATCACCATAGGATGCTTACATGTGTCTTTAAAATTTTGAATAAAACGCGCTTTCAGCTCGGCCCATAAGCTGATTGTCACAGCCCTATAAATTTGCTTGTAATTGGTTACATGAGTGAGCATCATGCATCATGTTAAATTCAAGAAATTTGAATTGAGGAAATTGAAAGCCTCGGAAATCATTTTAAAAGAAGGGCAAGAACCCTTTAAATTGCATTCAGTGTTCCAAAATGCCCTAAAAATAGTTTTGAGAATTTTGGCAAGGGCTATATACCAAACCAAAATTTTGGATCATTTTTAAGGAATTATTTGGTCTCTGAATTTAAAACAATATTCTATTTGAATTTGAAAATATATTCAAATATATATGGGATATATTTTCAAATAACTTTGAAATGTTTTATGTGTTGTTGGAAAAGTCCATTTAGCAACATAAAACTATTTAGAGAATATTTGGCACTGTTTTGAATTTGTTTAAATTTGAAAAACAGTGGCAAAGTAAAAAAACAGAAAGAAGAATAATGAAAAAAACAGAAACTCACGTGGCTTACCTAAGGCCCGGCTCCTGTTTAGGCCCAACCCACCACTGCTGCCCCCTGTCGTCTTCCTCCCTGGACAGAAGGACAGGGGCGTGTCGCCTGCGCGCGCGTGCGAGCCTCCACCTCCTACTTTGTGTTGTCCCGCGCGTCCCCATCCCTCTCCCCTCACTAGGGAGATGCACAGAGCCCTCTCTCCCTCTCCCCTCTCTCCTCTCGACGCCTCCCTCTCCCTAGCACCCGCCCCCAAGAGAACCGAGAGCCTCGCCTCGTCGTCGTTCATCGTTCGCATGGCCACCGATGGCAAGACGTCGCGTCTCCATGACCAGAAGCTCCTACGAAGAGCTTCACCAAGACGACGCCCGCGACCCCGGATGTCCCGCAACCCCGCCATCATGGTCATCTTCTTCACCACAGCCGGCGGATGTCGTCCATCGATCCGCGGCTCTCCGGCCATCTCCGAGCTCACTGACCACCTCGTCCTCTTCGCTGTGAGCTCCTGCACCCCTTTCTCCTTTCCCCGTCGATGAATTCATCCTCTAGCCGCTGTTCCCACCGCGGCCGAGCTCCACCGCCGCATGCCAGGTCGCATGCCTCGATGTAGCTCCAGCTCATCGCTGCTGAGTGTGTCCGCGTGCTCCCAGAACCTCCAGGAGGCTAACCAGCCGCCTAGCCGCTCCCCTATGCCGCCGCGAGCTTCTTCCGATGAGCTTCGTCCACCCCGCGCCCTCCCGTGTGCCTTCGCTGGATGCGCGCGAGCAAGGGAAACCCTCTGGTGCCCTTGGCTTGACCCAACACCAACCGTAGCGCCGCTCCGGCAACCCTCCGCCACAGTTACATGTCGTCGGTGTTGAACTCCGGCGATGCTGACGTGGAGCCATCATTAGGCGCTAATCACCACTAACCCCCCCCCCTAACAGACACTGACGAGCGGGCCCCACAGTGGGTCAAATCCCAGTCAACACGGGATTAAACCCTAATTAACTATGAGCATATGACATGTGGGACCGGGTCGTCAGGTTTGACCCTGGTCAACCCTGTTGACTTGTTGGCATCACAGTGATGTCATGCTGACGCAATAAGTCATTTTCTAGATTCGATTTATTTCTAAATAACCAGGGAAATCTAGAAAATGATTTAAACTTCAAAAATTCATAATAAACCAATCGTAACTCTGATTGAAAAGATTTATATATGAAAAATAATCAAAAAAATCAAGGAGTCTGTTTATGCCATTTTCATGCATGTTTAAACAACTTAACCTTGCTGTGTAGTTCAAAATATGATAAAGCACTATTTGAATTCATAGTTTGAGTTTGGAATTGAACCTTTGGCTCAAAATGACTCAAACCACCCTGTTTGTAGTTGCATTAGCTCAAATCACAACATTTTTCCATGTCATGATCATGCATCATATCGTGCATTGCATTGATTGTGTTTCCTTGTTTGTCGCCGGTATTTGTCCCCTCTTAGCAGACGTGTTCCGGTGATGAGTATGATGACACCGATGAAGAGCTATACTATCTTCAGAAGTGCCAGGCAAGCAAAAAACCCCCTGTTCATTTCGATACAATCCCACTCTCTCGCTCCTGCTCTCTTTTACTGCATTAGTACAACAGCGTTTCAACTGTTACATGCTGCGGTAGTTGAACACCTTTTCCTCTGCATGACCTGTCATTGCCACAGTAAATAGATGAAACCCATTAGCATGAGTAGGAGTTGCTTGAGCCCTGATGTGCTTACTCATTCATGCTTGTTTGACATGCCTGCTACTGCTTAGAGTTGAGTCAGGTCTGATTCATCGGGGATGAATTGGAATGTTGTGAACATGTCCAACTGTTGAGAGTTAAGTGTGTGAACACGATTTGGTAAAGGTAGCGGTGAGAGGCCATGTAGGAGTAGATGGTGGGTTGTCTCATTGAAGCTGTCCTCAGGAACTGAGTTCTGTGTTTGTGATCAATGAACAGTTGCTACCACACATTGGGCTCCGGGCACTCCAAGCTCTCTCGACTTATTAATCAACCTGATCTCTGTCCAGGAGTTGCAACTAGTTCCGGGTGTTTGTAGGTAGTGCTAGTAGTCTACCAAGTGGCACCCGATACAGGTGGGCTTGGGATAGACTAGGTGCAGTGGCACGATGTACCAAGTGGCACCCGGATGGTGGGCTTGGGAACCCTACTCACATCAATTGGGGCTGTGAGCGACACCCCGGCCAGATCACCTTGCGGATGGAACCCGAATAGGCGATAAACCTGGACTAGAGTCTTGCGTGGTTAGTCAGGTCATGTCCGACACCCTCGCCAGTCTTCCGCTTGAAGGTTGCCGAGATACATGACGTGTACATGGCGGTAAGTGGCAAGAGCGTGTGTGAAGAAGTACACCCCTGCAGGGTTATAAATGATCTATTCGAATAGCCGCGTCCGCGGTAAAGGACCTTTTGGTTGCCTATACAGTTCATAGAAAAGTGAAAGTGGATACTCTAAAATGCGCAAGATAAGCGTGAGTGCTATGGATGACATTCTCGTAGGGAGACAGGAGCAGATCCATGGTGGTGTATCGATATGGTGAATATGTGGACTCGTGTGCGCCACCTCAAAAAATTTACTTGCAGTCGTAGTTCAGGATAGCCACCGAGTCAAAGTTGACTTACTGCAGTTAAACCCTACCATCCCTTTGTTGATAATGATGCATATGTAGGTAGTTCTGATGTAAGTCTTGCTGGGTACATTTGTACTCACGTTTGCTTAGTTTATGTTTTTGCGGAGAGACTTATGTCTCACTAGTAGTTCCACGTGGACTTCGACGTTAGCTTGTTACATCAGCTACGATCTTGTGCCGTCGGAAGGGTCTTGTACATAGTCAGGCTTCTCAGCCCTTTTCTTTTATAGTTGTTTGTACTCAGACATGTTATGCTTCTGTTGTTTGTATGCTCTGAATGTTGGGTCATGAGACCCATGTTTGTAATATTTGGCTCCATTGAAGCCTAATGAATAAATACTTTGAGTAGTAGAGTTTTGTTGTGATGCCATGTTGTATTTGCACATATCGAACATATTGTGTGTATGTTATTGAAATGCTTGGTATGTGTGGGATCCGACAACCTAGTTGTTTATTCTTGGTAGCCTCTCTTATCAGGAAATGTCTCCTAGTGCTTCCACTAAGCCATGGTAGCTTGATACTGCTCCGGAACACTTAGGCTGGCCGGCATGTGTCCTTCTTTCGTTCATGTGTCTGTCCCTTCGGGGAAATGTCAGGCGTTGTTCCTTTAAGTCCTTGTAGCTTGTTACGACTTGGGTTCGTACGTTGTTGATCGACACGTTCGTTGCTGGGTCATGTATGCCTGTCCCTGTAAGTTAGCGCCACCTTGGGTTTACGACTAGTCATGTCGGCCCAGGTTCTTTGTCATATGGATGCTAGCAGCACTATCATATACGTGAGCCAAAAGGCGCAAACGGTTCCCGGCCAGGTAAGGTGGCACCATCGGAATCCCGTCCGTGAGGCCACAAAGTGATATGATGTGTTACATGCTAGATCAGTGTGACCTAGGATCGGGGTCTTGACAGTTTTGGTATCATAGCCTGACTACCTGTAGGATTACCAAGCCAAACTGGTCGAACATGGGTCTAGAAATTCTTTAGTTATATAAGGGAATTGATTGTGGAAGGGAATGTAAGGCTCTTTTACTCCTTTACCTTATGCCCTTCTGATCCGAGTCATCCTATCTCTCCTACGGGGTTAAGGAACTAGGCTTTCTCTTATTTCTATTAGGATCACGTGTTACTAATCCATAGACCTATAGGATTGATGGTTTCAAGCCTCAGTTCAGTTCCTACTACTTTTGTGTGTTCATAGTTGGTCTCAGAACCTTGATATTGTGACTCTGAGTGGTTATGCCACCATTGTTGCAGACTGTCCCAAATCTTTTGAGCATTTACAGTCATCATGCTATCTGAGTCATCCCAGGTTTCTACACAATCTGATGAATTTGCAAAATCCTTTCCCTCTGGTTTCGATGTTCTTTTAGGCCAGGTTAATCACACTAATTGCTGAGTTGAGGTACTCTATTGCCTCGACATATATGTTGGAGTTATTATTATGACCCTAGGTGCCCTAGAGGATCACCTAGCAATCCATCCATGTTTTGTGTTACATTGTGATGATTCTGGCCATCATTCTCGAAAGCATCCCGTGATGCCATTTAGTGAGTAGGCATTATATTCCTGGGTTCTCGAACCAGAGATTCACCCAACTTAGTTGATAGTGTTTGCTTGTTCCTTTACGATATTAGTAACCTTTGTGATAGTCTTTGAGGTCCGTCGTATTTCCTTCTTCCAAATACAATGAACTGCTTATGGCAGAAGTTCTTTGAACCAAAAGATCACAACAAGAGCGCTCTCGGTGAGTTCTCAATTCTATGTTGTGACTCTGCCAGTCGTACCTTTCTGCATGGATTATCCGGAAGAAAAATGTCGAACTTGGTTCGACATACTAATCTATGCATCCACTACTGAGAAAGTTATATGTTCCTTGAGTTGTCCCTCTTTAAATTGTTTTCTGGCCTCCGTCTTTCAATTGATAGTCAAGAGTAGGTCTTGCATTCACTTATCGATGCCTATTATCCTTGTGGCCCGTCAAGCCATTCTATTCGGAATGACTAGGAGAAACAAACTCCAGTACCTCGTCCATATCCAAGATTGAGTCAAAGCAGTTGTATTCCGCAGATCGAAATGCAATCCAGCTTGTGTTCTGTTCTACCCTAGAGTATTACCGTTTTATGTCAAGAATGTCATGGGAACTGCACACCATCTTATGAATTCTTGGTACAATGATACTTCTCGCCATCATTATTCTTTCCTCGGTTCCGTGTTATTGTAATCGGAATGCCGACAAGTGAATTGTGATGTGTGAAATCAATGCTCCTAGCAACCCTGTTGCTTGGTAGTTAAAGGCCAATAATTTCATTCTTAGCGTGTTGGTTATCAAATTATCATTCTAAGATTGATCGTGTTACCTAGTCCATATTTTTGGTGCACCCTTCGGTCAAAGAGTTAGGATTGTGTCAATCCCTTGCTTATTTGATCACATCATCTTGCCTCGCAAGCAATATTTCTCCCGAGCTTAATAGCATATCGGTGGTTCGTGATATTCCGGATATCTTCCGGAAGCATCGCCAGGCTATTCCCTGACCGTTATGTAGAGCTCGTGATCAAGTTGGTTTCTTGCAAACCACCCTTCTCCAAGAATCTGTGTTGGATACCCTGAACTAGTTGGCTAAGCTAAACGACAACTTGGAGAGTTGGACGATAAAAGCTTTGCCGAATCTAGTTCATTATGAAGGGATATCTTTGCGTTTGTGTGTGTGTGTGTTGAAGAAAGATGATATCTTCATCGATTGGTCCTCGTGATCTGTTGTTGGATCTATTGTTCTGTCAAAACTTTCGTTTGAGTGTGGGCTATCGTCAAATCAAATCAGAACCAACAATGCTCGTAATGTTGTCTTACTCGCGGTTGATCCCTCAAGCATACACCGTTATAACTTTTGGGTCTGACCAAGGCTATCACCTTGTTCACATAATTACGGAATTCCATCTATATGGAAATCTTGATGACTTGTTGTTGAGCTCATCAGCGGCATTTTATCTTCTCCATGATTCATGTCAAACATCCAGCTAGTGTTGGAAAATTTTATAGGCATTATCTTCATGTCCCGTTCATGAAGCATATGGTGGATGAAAGAAGTGACTTCCTCTGATTCATGTGCATTTGATGTAAGTTGCCGCTGTGAATTTGAGAAAGATTGTTTTTGTTTCCTCTAGAATCGTCCCAAGTTAGTCATGCCCATCTGCAAAGTACTCTATGGTTTGATAGGTTGGCCGCCTCCATTTTATATGTGTTTCCTAAAACACCAAGCCACTGATTGATTTGTTCAAGGAGAAGAAGTTCCCTCTTAAGAGCAAGACTTATGCAAGGACGTCGATATCCTCGATGATGGTTCCCCACCTGAACTCGTCAGTGTTTTATTATAAGACTACTATGTGGTCATGCTTGTCTGGTACAGCGTGTTCACATGTGTTTAGCAGAGCCAGCTCATGTTTTGGAGCTTGTTATCATAGTTCATTTCCCGAGAATCTTGCAACGTCATCTCGTCGATTTGTGTTGCAAACTTTCTTTTCTAGACATGTTGTCTGAAATATCCTGTTACCAACCAGATCTGAATCTCAGGCAGATATGATGGTTCGAACTTTTCCAAGATCTATGATGTACGCCCCGACTAGGTTGATGTTCTGGCTGACACACCTAACTGGAAGATCTATCATTGTAGTATCTTGATTGAGCTATTTGACCATCTTCTCCATGAGGATTTCGGGTGACTTATTCTAGAAGTTGTTCCCTAAGGATCCTTGTGCTTTCGGTTTCCTCGATTATTCTATACCGATTGAAATAGTGGAATCACTCTCGACTGTTGAGTTACCCCAGTTACTAGAATCATTCCCAACATTTGCATTTTGTTCCCAGCTTGCACCCGCCATTGTGTCATTTTACCAAGGGCTACCCTTCTCAGTAATTATTGATCAAGATCATCTTCAAAAGTGGTCCTACCATGGGTCCATCCATTTCCGATGATAAGTAGAAATCATCCATCGTGTTATCTTCAACAAGGTAGTCCACATCATTCATTCTAGCTGAATATGCCGTTCCCTCGAACCTTGTCAAACGATCATTTGTGAATTTCCCTAGCCTGATATAGAGAGTTTCAATGACCTCTATATCAAAAGAAATTCATTTTTACTCTTTAGCAAAAATTCTGTGAGTCACCTTCCCTAAGGTGCCCTGTTGTGGAATCATGGCAGTTAACTCCTCGCTACTTCGACGCAGACCCACCATCTACTTAAGCGTGGAGTTGTTGCCAACCAATTTGAACCTTCGTCATCTGTTATCAACCACCCCTCTTAATGTATGGCTTATGTATCAGCTCAACAGATGATTCAACATTTCATTTCGTGAGTTGATCATGGTTTGCTTGACCTTCATGAAGATCAAATCCTGTAGAGTTTCCCTCTCTTTATGTTGTCTTGTTGGGTGAAGATCTCGAGAGCAAAGACATCAAGATCAATATGATGCAAGGAATCAACATATTCGAGAAGAGCAAATGGATTGAGAAATTGGTGTTAGCTTTGTGTTCCCCTCGGTCTTCTTACCTCACGTCTTGAATCTCAGGACGAGATTCTTTTTGGTGGGGGTTAGTTATCACAGCCCTAAAATTTGCTTGTAATTAGTTACATGATTGAGCATCATGCATCATGTTAAATTAAAGAAATTTGAATTGAGGAAAGTGGAAGCCTCAGAAATCATTTTAAAAGAAGGGCAAGAACCCTTTAAATTGCATTCAGTGTTCCAAAATGCCCTAAAAATAGTTTTGAGAATTTTGGCAAGGGTTATATACCAAACCAAAATTTTGGAACATTTTAAAGAAATTATTTGGTCTCTGAATTTAAAACAATATTCTATTTGAATTTGAAAATATATTCAAATATATATGGGATATATTTTCAAATAACTTTGAAATGTTTTATGTGTTGTTGGAAAAGTACATATAGCAACATAAAATTATTCAGAGAATATTTGGCACTGTTTTGAATTTATTTAAATTTGAAAAACAATGGAAAAGTAAAAAAAAGAAAGAAAAATAAAGAAAAAAACAGAAACTCACGTGGCTTACCTAAGGCCCGGCTCCTGTTTAGGCCCAACCCACCACCGCTGCCCCCTGTCGTCTTCCTCCCTGGACAAAATGACTGGGGCGTGTTGCCTGTGCGCGCATCCGAGCCTCCACCTCCTGCTTTGCGTTGTCCTGCGCGTCCCCATCCCTCTCCCCTCACTAGGGAGATGCACAGAGCTCTCTCTCCCTCTCCCCTCTCTCCTACGGATGCCTCCATCTCCCTAGCACCCGTCCCCAAGAGAACCGAGAGCCCCGCCTCGCCGTCGTTCATCGTCCGTGTGGCCACTGATGGCAAGACGTCACATCTCCATGACCAGAAGCTCCTACGACAAGCAGAGCTTCACCAAGATGACGCTCGTGACCCCGGATGTCCCGCAACCCCGCCATCGTGGTTGTCTTCTTCACCACAACCAGCGGATGCCGTCCATCGATCTGCGGCACTCCGGCCATCTCCGAGCTCTCTGACCACCTCATCCTCTGCTCTATGAGCTCCTGCACCCCTTTCTCCTTTCCCCGTCGACGAATTCGTTCTCTAGCCGCCGTTCCCACCACGGCCGTGCTCCACCGCCGCTTGCCATGTCGCATGCCTCACTGTAGCTCCTGCTCGTCGCTGTTGAGCACGTCCACGTGCTCCTGGAACCTCCAGGAGGCTAACCAGCCACCTAGCCGCTCTCCTGTGCACCGCAGCCTCACGCACAACCAAACCCGAGCTCCGGCCGCCGCCGCAAGCTTCTTCTGGCGAGTATCGTCCACCCCGCGCCCTCTCGCGTGCCTTCGCTAGATGCGCACGAGCAAGGGTAACCCTCTGGTGCCCTTGGCTTGACCCAACACTAACCGTAGCACCGCTCCGGCAACCCTCCGCCGCGGTTACAGGTTGTCGGCATTGAACTCCGGCGACGCTGATGTGGAACCATCATTAGGCGCTAATCACCACTAACACCCCCCTAACAGACACTGACGAGCGGGCCCCATGGTGGGTCAAATCCCAGTCAACACGGGATTAACCCGTAATTAACTATGAGCATATGACATGTGGGACCGGGTCGTTAGGTTTGACCATGGTCAACCCTGTTGACTTGTTGGCGTCACAGTGACATCATGCTGACACAATAAGTCATTTTCTGGATTTGATTTATTTATAAATAACCAGGAAAATCCAGAGAATGATTTAAACTTCAAAAATTCATAATAAATCAACCATAACTCTGATTGAAAAGATTTATATATGAAAAGTTATCAGAAAAATTCAAGGAGTCTGTCTATGCCATTTTCATGCATGTTTAAACAACTTAACCTTGCTGTGTAGTTCAAAACATGATAAAGCACTATTTGAATTCATAGTTTGAGTTTGGAATTGAACCTTTAGTTCAAAATGACTCAAACCACCCTTATTGTAGTTTCATTAGCTCAAAATGACTCAAATCACCCCGGTCGGATCTCTTTGCGGATGGAACCCGCATAGGCGATAAACCTGGACTAGAGTCTTGCGTGGTTAGTCAGGTCATGGCCGACACCCTTGCTAGTCTTCCGCTTGAAGGTTGCCGAGATACATGACGTGTACATGGCGGTAAGTGGCGAGAGCGTGTGTGAAGAAGTACATCCCTATAGGGTTATAAATGATCTATTCGAATAGCCGCGTCCGCGGTAAAGGACCTCTGGGTTGCCTATATAGTTCATAGATAAGTGAAAGTGGATACTCTAAAATGCGCAAGATAAGCGTGAGTGCTATGGATGGCATTCTCGTAAGGAGACAGGAGCGGATCCATAGTGGTGTATCGATATGGTTAATATGTGGACTCGTGTGCGCCACCTCAAAAGAGTTACTTGCAGTCGTAGTTCAGGATAGCCACCGAGTCAAAGCTGGCTTGCTGCAGTTAAACCCCACCATCCCTTTGTTCATAATGATGCATCTGTAGCTAGTTCTGATGTAAGTCTTGCTGGGTACATTTGTACTCACGTTTGCTTAATTTATGTTTTTGCAGAGAGACTTCTATCTCACTAGTAGTTCCGCGTGGACTTCGACATTAGCTTGTTACCTCAGCTACGATCTTGTGCCCTCGGAAGGATCTTGTAGATAGTCAGGCTTCTCAGCCCTTTTCTTTTGTAGTTGTCTGTACTCAGACATGTTATGCTTCCATTGTTTGTTTGCTCTGAATGTTGGGTCATGAGACCCATGTTGGTAATAATTGGCTCCATTGAAGCCTAATGAATAAATACTTTGAGTCGTAGAGTTTTCTTGTGATGCCATGTTGTATTTGCACATATCGAGCATATTGTGTGTATGTTATTGAAATGCTTGGTATGTGTGGGATCCGACAACCTAGTTGTTTATTCTTGGTAGCTTCTCTTACCGAGAAATGTCTCCTATTGCTTCCACTGAGCCATGGTAACTTGCTACTGCTACGGAACATTTAGACTAGCCAGCATGTGTCCTTCTTTCGTTCATGTGTCTCTCCCTTTGGGGAAATGTCACGCGTTGTTCCTTTAAGTCATTGTAGCTTGTTACGACTTGGGTTCATACGTTGTTGATCGACACGTTTTTTGCTGGGTCATGTATGCATGTCCCTGTAAGTTAGCGCCACCTTGGGTTTATGACTAGTCATGTCGGCTCGGGTTCTTTATCATATGAATGCTAGCGGCACTATCATACATACGTGAGCCAAAAGGCGCAAACGGTCCCGGGCCAGGGAAGGTGGCACCCGTGGGAATACCGTGCATGAGGCCGCAAAGTGATATGATGTGTTACATGCTAGATCGGTGTGACCTAGGATCGGGGCCCTGACACTGATGGAGTTAGGGGGGTAATCCTTTCAGCTTAGTGTGTGCTGGCCCATCCAACATCATGGTGAAGTACTTAGCACATGCAGCATCCCTAACATCCAGCATCTCCATAGCCATCTCATAACTCTCAATCCAAGCTTTCGAGGGTTGATCCACTGTGTAATTAAGAACTTTGTGAGGGCCCTTGAAATCCTTGGGCAAGCGCTCGTTACATAGAGCTGACACTAAACATGGCACGCCAAGGGTCCTAGAGGTCACACCTACTTCCAGAGACGCCTATGGGTAAGTCGGAGATTGTTGCTAAGCTGCCAGCTCAGCCTCACGCCGCGCTCTGCCCTGTTCCACCAAAGCCTGACCATCACTACCAGCGTGCCGCGGGTCTGGCCTATGAGGCTAGTTGTGGTGCCGCTCACTGCTCGACACCGCTGGTGAATCAATGTGCCTGCTATAACTCCGACTTGGACGCGGGGTTGAATGAATCTGTTCGCAACTGTATGAATAAGCCGCTTGTTGAGCCACTGCCATCTGAAGAAGCTCTCCGGCTCACCGTATCTCCACCGCAGCTGGAGACTCATCTTGAACAGGGAGAGCCGCCAATTGGGTGGCCCAACGATCATATTGTCCAGAGGGTTAGAATAATGACCCGGGGCGTCGGAACATGCTGAGGAGAGGTAAAGTTCAAACATGGGGGGTCTGCAGCACGTGGCTGAACCGGTGCTCCAGCTGTTGGCGCCTCAACGGCCCGATCCTCAATGGGCGGGTTACTGGTTCCTCCCCCAGGCATATTGAAAAGGTTTCTTGCATCGTACACCGGAGGTAAACGACTCTGATGCCTTCTATTAAAGACAGCGTTTGATGCATTCTGGTGCAAGCTCAAACAAAAAATTTCTGCTTGAATCCGCTCTACTTCCCTCTCCAAGGCGGCTCGTTCTGTCGCCATCCGGGTGTTCTCAGCGTTAAGATCCTCCTTAGCTTGAGCTATCTCATCAAGTAACTTCGCAACGTCCACATTATGTTGCGCTTGCTTCGCCGGGGTTACCTCCACCGTCAGCAACGTTGCCAGAGCCTCCAACAGTTTAGATAAAACTTGAGCCGACTGGCGTAGAGGGACTCCTGCCCCGGCTGCCGTAGCAGTCGGTGAACCGGAGATCATTGCTGCCGCAGTTGAAGAATTCTGCACCGGCTGCATACCGGCCATGAATATTGCAGCCCGGTTTGGTGGCTCATAGGGGTCCAGAATACTATCGCCATCGGAACAGCCCCCAAGCCTATCATCATGCACTTGATACATGGAATTGGTCTCGCCGGTTGAGGACTCATCGTCTGAGTAGACGGCCATCTCTCCATCGGACACATATCCTCCTTCCAGATGTACTCCTTGAGTAAAGCCAACAAAGACATGCTTCGGGGAACCTTGAATCTTGGCGGGTCTCGCGCTCTGAGCCGTCTCTACGATGTCGGTGTAGGTGTCCGGCTCAGCTTTCAACTCGCCGATCTTGCCGATGAAGACATGAATTTCGCCGAAGGGGACCCAGTACCCATACTCGATTGAGCCGGCCTCAGGGCCCCAGCACGCGTCGTCAATGTAGAGCTTGCCATGGTGACTCTTAGTCATCCTGCCCACAGCGTATCCCTTGATACCTGTGAAGTTGCCCTTCAAGAACGTGAAACCACCATGCGCTGGCCCCACGGTGGGCACCAACTGTCGTGGACTTAACACGGCAGATGCCCTAGAAAGAGGACTTAGGTGTGGAGCCATCGCCGCTAGGTTAGCTTGAAGGGGTTAAAACGGGACAAAGGACACAGAGAGTTTTACCTAGTTGCGGCCCCTCTCAACGAGGTAAAAGCCTACTCCTGCTTTAGGTTGTATTGCTTGGGTTTCGATTACCAGGGAGGGAATACCCTTGACCTAGTTCTCGATCTGCTGTTTCTTGAGATAAGCCACCACCGGGTCTCACCTTTATATACACAGGCTGAGGCCTGGCGGCTTACAGGGTCCCGGCCGACTCACACAACGTGACCAGCTCGGTGTCAAACAGCACTCGCCTTACATAACAAGTTAAACATATGGCGGCTCATCTCTTTGGGCCCTAAGTCACCTCTGGGTCTTGGGCCTTCAATAGCTTGCTTCATGAACCGCCATCTTCACATCTTGGGTTTCTCCATCTCAAGTCGCCCGTAGCATGACTCGGCCCCTCCTGGGCGGGTCATACCTAGTAGTTTTCCCCCAACAGATGGACAAAGGGAATAACGTATGTTGTCATAACGGTTCGATCGATAAAGATCTTCATAGAATATGTCAGAGCCAATATGAGCATCCAGGTTCTGCTATTGGTTATTGACTGGAGAGGTGTCTCGGTCATGTCTACATAGTTCTCGAACCCGTAGGGTCCGCATGCTTAACGTTTGATGACTATATTGTATTATATGAGTTATGTGATTTGGTGACCGAATGTTGTTCGGAGTCCTGGATGAGATCACGAACATGAAGAGGAGTCTCTAAATGGTCGAGAGGTAAAGATTGACATATAGGACAATAGTATTCGGACACCAGAAGTGTTCCGGAGGGTACTGGGTACATATCGGGTCACCCGAAAGGTGTTTCGGGCAACCCCGGCAAAGATATGCGCTTAATGGGCCGAGGGAGGGACAGACCAGCCCACAAGGGACTGGTACGCCCCTTTCCCTAGTCGCAGGCCCTAGAGGAAGGAAAGGAGTGGGAGCCACCTCCTCCTGCCATTCCCCCTTGGTGGGATAAAGGAAAAGGGGGGCACCACCTCCTCCTTCCTTCCCCTCATCACCAAAAGAAGGAAAGGGGGGCACCGGCCTAGGGTAGGATCCCAAGTAGGATCCCTCCTACTTGGGGCGCCCCTAGGGCTGATTCTCCCTCCAACCTATATATACATGGGGAGGGGCGCCTAGAACACACATCAACTATTGTTAGCCGTGTGCGGCTCCCTCTCCACAGTTTATGCCTCCGGTCATATTCTCGTAGTGCTTAGGCGAAGCCCTGCGTGGATCACTTCACCATCACCGTCACCACACCGTCGTGCTGACGGAACTCATTGCTACCTCTTGAGCTTGCGTTGTTTTTCCCTTGAAGAGGAAATGGTGATGCAGCAAAGTAGAGTAAGTATTTCCCTCAGTTTGAGAATCAAGGTATCAATCCAGTAGGAGACAACGCACAAGTCACAGCATACATGCACAAACAATCAACAAACTTGCACCCAACGTGATAAAGGGGTTGTCAATCCCTACAAGGTTACTTGCAAAAGTGAGATCTGATAGAGATAGATAAACGGTAAAGTAAATATTTCTAGTATTTTTGGTTTATAGATCGGAAAGTAAAAGATTGCAAAATAGTAGATCGGGAACTAGTATGATGGAAAATAGAACTTGTATGATGGAAAAGAGACCCGGGGCCCATAGGTTTCACTAGTGGCTTCTCTCATGATAGAAAATAACACGGTGGGTGAACAAATTACTGCCGAGCAATTGATAGAAGAGCGCATAATTATGACGATATCCAAGGCAATGATCATGAACATAGGCATCACATCCGTGTCAAGTAGACCGAAATGATTATGCATCTACTACTATTACTCCACACATCGACCGACTCCTTCCTACATCTAGAGTATTAATTTCATAAAGAACAGAGCATTAAGTAAGATGACATGATGTAGAGGAATTAACTCAAGCAATATGATGAAAGCCCCATCTTTTTATCCTTGATGGCAACAATAAAATACGTGCCTTGCTGCCCCTACTGTCACTGGGGAAGGACACTACAAGATTGAACCCAAAGCTAAGCACTTCTCCCATTGCAAGAAAAACCAATCTAGTAGGCAAAACTAAACCAATAATTCGAAGAGACTTGCAAAGATATCAAATCATGCATATAAGAATTCAGAGAAGACTCAAATAATATTCATAGATAATCTGATCATAAATCCATAATTCATCGGATCTCGGCAAACACACCGCAAAATAGTATTACATCGAATAGATCTCCAAGAACATCGAGGAGAACATGGTATTGAGAATCAAAGAGAGAGAGAGAAGAAGCCATCTTGCTACTAGCTATGGACCCGTAGGTCTGTGGTAAACTACTCATGCTTCATCGGAAGGGCGATGGTGTTTATGTAGAAGCCCTCCGTGATCGAATCCCCCTCCGGCAGGACGCCAGAAAAGGCCCCTAGATGGGATCTCACGGGTACAGAAGGTTGCAGCGGTGAAAAAGTGTTTTCATGGCTCTCGTTGATGGTTTTGGGTTATAAGAGTATATATGGGCGAAAGATTTAGGTAGGGAGAGCTCCGAGGGGCCCACGAGGTAGGGGCGCGCCCTACCCCCTGGGAGCGCCCTCCACCCTCGTGGTCGTCTCATTGCGTCTCCGACTTCATCTCCAAGTCTCCTGGTTTGCTTCTGGTCCAAGACAGATCATCGCGAAAGTTTCATTCCGTTTGGACTCCGTTTGGTATTCCTTTTCTGCAAAACTCTAAAACAGGCAAAAAAACAAAAACTGACACTGGGCTCTAGGTTAATAGGTTAGTCCCAAAAATAATATAAAATAGCATATAAATGCATATAAAACACGAAAATAGATAATATAATAGCATGGAACAATCAAAAATTATAGATACGTTGGAGACGTATCACTCATCTACTTCCTTGACACTCTGTTGGATCAAGAGTTCAAGGGACGTCATCGAGCAGAACATGTGCAGAACTCAGAGGTGTCGTATGTTCGATGCTTGATCGGTCGGAACGAGAAGAAATTCGACTACATCAACCACGTTGTCAAACACCTCCGCTTTCGGTCTACAAGGGTACGTAGACACACTCCCCCCCCCCCTCGTTGCTATGCATCTCCTAGATAGATCTTGCGTGAGTGTAGGAATTTTTTTGAAAATGCATTCTACATTCCCCAACAGTGGCATCCAAGCCAGGTCTATGCGTAGATGATATGCACGAGTAGAACACCAAAAGTTGTGGGAGGTGATCGTCATACTGCTTACCACCAATGTCTTATTTTGATTCAGCGGTATTGTTGGATGAAGCGGCCCGGACCAACCTTACATGACCACATTCATGATACAGGTTCCACCGATAGACATGCAACTAGTTTTGCATAAAGGTGGCTGGCAGGTGTCAGTTTCTCCTACTTTAGTTGAATTGAATTTGACTGTAGCCGGTCCTTGTTGAAGGTTAAAACAGCAAACTTGATAAATCACCATTGTGGTTTTGTGTTGTAGGTAAGAACGGTTCTTGCTACAAGCCCGTAGCAGCCACGTAAAACTTGCAACAACAAAGTAGAGGACGTCTAAATAGTTTTTGCACAGCATGTCGTGATGTGATATGGTCAATACATGATGTGATATACGTTGTTGTATGAGATGATCATGTTTTATAAAAGTTATCGGCAACTGGCAGGAGCCTTATGGTTGTTGCTTTATTGTATGAAATGCAAACGCCATGTAATTGCTTTACTTTATCACTAGGCGGTAGTGATAGTTGTAGAAGCAATAGTTGGCGAAACGACCACGGCGCTATGATGGAGATCAAGGTGTCCAGCCGGTGACGATGGAGATCATGACGATGCTTTGGATATGGAGATCAAAAGCATAAGATGATGATGGCCATGTCATGTCACATATTTCGATTGCATGTGATGTTTATCTTTTATGCATCTTATTTTGCTTAGTACGACGGTAGCATTATAATATGATCCCTTATCTAAAATTTCAAGGTATAAGTGTTCTCCCTGAGTATGCACCGTTGCGACAGTTCTTCGTGCTGAGACACCACATGATGATCAGGTGTGATAAGCTCTACGTTCACATACAACGGGTGCAAGACAGTTTTGCACATGCAGACTGCTAAGGTTAAACTTGACGAGCCTAGCATGTACATACATGGCCTCGGAACACCGGAGACCAAAAGCTCGAACGTGAATCATATAGAATACATGATCAACATAGATATGTTCACCATTGATGACTACTCCATCTCACATGATGATCGGACATGGTTTAGTTGATTTGGATCACGTATCATTTAGATGACTCGAGGGATGTCTATCTAAGTGGGAGTTCTTAAGTAATTTGATTAATTGAACTTTACTTTATCATGAACTTAGTCATGATGGTATTTGCAAATTGTGTTGTAGATCAATAGCTCGCATTGTAGCTCCCCTATGTTTTTAATATGTTCATAGAGAAAACTAAGTTGAAAGATCATAGTAGCAATGATGTGGACTGGGTCCGTGATTTGAGGATTATCCTCATTGCTGCGCAGAAGAATTATGTCCTTATTGCACTGCTAGGTGACAGACCTATTGCGGGAGCAGATGCGGACATTATGAATGTTTGGCAAGCTCGATATTATGACTACTTGATAATTTAGTGCACCATGCTTTACGGCTTAGAACTGGGACTTCAAAAACATTTTGAACGCCACGGAGCATATGAGATGTTCCAAGAGTTGAAATTGGTATTTCAGACTCATGCCCGTGTCGAGAGGTATGAGACCTCAGACAAGTACTTTGCCTACAAGATGGAGGAGAATAGCTCAGCCAGTGAGCATGTGCTCAGAATGTCTGGGTACTACAATTGCTTGAATCAAGTGGGAGTAATCTTCCAAATAAGATAGTGATTGACAAAGTTCTCTAGTCACTATCACCAAGCTACTAGAACTTTATGATGAACTATAAAACGCAAGGGATGACGGAAATGATTCTCGAGCTCTTCGCGATGCTGAAATCGGCGAAGGTAGAAATCAAGAAAGAACATCAAGTGTTGATGGTTAACAAGACCACTAGTTTCAAGAAAAAGAGCAAAGGGAAAGAAAGGAACTTCAAGAAGAATGGCAAGCAAGTTGTCACTCCCATGAAGAAACCCAAAGCTGGACCTAAGCCTGAAACTGAGTGCTTCTACTACAAAGGGAATGGTCATTAGAAGCGGAACTACCCCCAAATACTTGGCGGATAAGAAGGATGGCAAAAGTGAACAAAGGTATATTTGATATACATGTTATTGATATGTACTTTACGTTCATAGTAGTCCCTGGATATTTGATACTGGTTCAGTTGCTAAGATTAGTAACTCGAAACAGGGGTTGCAAAATGAATAGAGACTAGTTAAGGGCGAGGTGACGATGTGTGTTGGAAGTGATTCCAAGGTTGATAAGATCACCATCGCACACTCTACCTTCGGGATTAGTGTTGGACCTAACTAAATGTTATTTGGTGTTTGCGTTGAGCATGAATATGATCGGATCATGTTTATTGCGATATGGTTATTCGTTTAAGTTAGAGAATAATTGTTGTTCTGTTTAGATGAATAAAACCTTCTACGGTCATACACCTAATGTAAATGGTTTATTGAATCTCGATTGTAGTGATACACATATTCCTAATATTGATGCCAAAAGATGCAAAGTTGATAATGATAGTGCAACATATTTGTGGCACTGTCGTTTAGGTCATATTGGTGTAAAAAGCATGAAGAAACACCATGCTGATGGACTTTTGGAATCACTTGATTATGTGCGAACCATGCCTCATGGGAAAGATGACTAAAACTCTGTTCTCCGGAACAATGGAGTGAGCCAATGACTTATTGGAAATAATACATACCTATGTATGCGGTCCGATTAGAGTTGACGCTCGTGGCGTGTATCATTATTTTCTGACCTTGACAGATGATTTGAGCATATAGGGGTATATCTACTTAATGAAACACAAGTCTAAAACATTTGAAAAGTTCAAAGGATTTCATAGTGAAGTGGAGAATCATCGTAACAAGAAAATAAAGTTTCTACGATCTGATCGTGGAGGTGAATAATTGAGTTACGAGTTTGGCCTTCATTTAAAGCAATGTGGAATAGTTTCACAACTCAAGCCACGTGGAACACCACAGTGTAATGGTGTGTCCGAATGTTGTAAACATACTTTATTAGATATTGTGCAATCTATGATGTCTCTTACCGATTTACCACTATCATTTTGGGGTTATGCATTAGAGATAGCTGCATTCACGTTAAATAGGGCACCATCAAAATCCGTTGAGATGACACCGTATGAACTGTGGTTTGGCAATAAACCTAAGCTATCATTTATTAAAGCTTGGGGATGCGATGCTTATGTCAAAAGGCTTCAGCCTGATAAGCTCGAACCCAAATTGGAGAAGTGTGTCTTCATAGGATACCCTAAGTAAACAATTGGGTACACTTTCTACCACAGATCTGAAGGCAAGATCTTTGTTGCCAAGAATGGAACCTTTCTAGAGGAGTTTCTCTCGAAAGAAGTGAGTGGAAGGAAAGTAGAACTTGATGAGGTAATTGTACCTTCTCTCAATTTGGAAAATAGCTCATCTGAGAAATCCGTTCCTATGATGCCTACACCAACTAGAGAGGAAGCTAATGATGATGATCATGAACCTTTAGATCAAGTTACTACCGGACCTCGTAGGTCAACCAAAACACGATCGACACCAGAGTGGTACGGTAATCCTGTTCTGTAAGTCATGTTACTTGACCATGACGAACCTACGAACTATGAAGAAGCTATGATGAGCCTAGATTCTGATAAATGTCTTGAGGCCATGAAATCTGAGATAGGATCCATGTATGAGAACAAAGTGTGGACTTTGGTGGATTTGCCCGATCATCAGCGACCCATAGAGAATAAATGGATCTTCAAGAAGAAGATTGGCGTTCATGGTAATGTTATTGTCTATAAAGCTTGAATTTTCATGAAAGGTGTCAGATTTCGGGCTCCACGGACCGAAGAGAGGTTCGAACTCAGGGGCGTGTGCAAAGAACTCAACCTCTCAAGTCGATCGATCTGCTGCTCTCATGACCTAGCTCAATGAACACGATAGAGAAAGACACAGAGGTTTACCCAAGTTCGGGCCACCTTGCGGTGTAATACCCTACTCCTGCTTTGTGGTGGATTAGCCTCGCGGGGGGCTGAGGATGAACTAGTACAAGTGGAAGAACAGCCCAGGAAGCGTGTTCTTGTGATGAGCTCTTGGGGATTTGATGAGCTGATCACCCCATGCTTTCTACGGTGCTGGAAAGGCTATATTTATAGTGGCCTTGGTCCTCTTCCTCCAAAACTTAGGTGACGGCCAAATTTCAAAGGGGATAAGAAGTACAAATGATCCCGACGAAAGGTGGTCTTCGCCTGCAAAGCTTCTGCTTGTGACATCATGGTGGGCTCGGTGATGAAATTCGTCCTGCCATTCTGGCGGTCCTGGTCTTGTTGCATGCAAATGGCAACCTTTGGCCGATTCCTTGGGACTCCACGCCTGTGCTTGCATCCTTGCACCAAAGAGGAAACCTGCCACTCTACACCCGCTGGCGCACGCCTGGCCTTGGTCGTCATGGCTGATGTCATTTCAGCCTCGTGAGGCTGGGTCTTGCATAGAAATATCCACTCTGTCAGGAGGCCACCTGAGGATGCCGCTCCCTCAGGAGGTCTTGATGTCGCCCGCCTCGCGAGGCTTGGCCCCTCGCAAGGATCTTGTCTTGCCGTGGGTGAAGATGGGCCATACCAGGCCGTCGATGGAGCCACGCCATGGGCAGCAGGCAGGCAGGTCTGGATACCCTAGTTCCCAAAACACCGACAGAAGCCCCCGGGCCCAAGGCGCGCTCGCACTTGGCTTCGAGGCAAAAAGCCAAAGGGAAAGTGCAGAACGTTGCGGGCCCCATCGCCTGCGGGCCGAGCCAATGCATGGCGCTTGATGGGACGTGTGTTGGGGAACGTAGCAGAAATTCGAAATTTTCTATGCAACACCAAGATCAATCTATGGAGTAATCTAGCAACGAGGGGAAGGAGAGTGCATCTACATACCCTTGTAGATCCCTAAGCGGAAGCGTTCAAGTGAACGGGGGTGATGGAGTCGTACTCGTCGTGATCCAAATCACCGATGATCCTAGTGCCGAACGGACGGCACCTCCGCGTTCAACACACGTACAGCCCGGTGACGTCTCCCATGCCTTGATCTAGCAAGGAGAGAGGGAGAGGTTGGGGAAGACTCCTTCCAGCAGTAGCATGATCGCATGGTGGTGGTGGAGGAGCGTGGCAATCCTGCAGGGCTTCGCCAAGCACCGCGGAAGACAAGGAGAAAGAGAGGTAGGGCTGCACCAGGGAGAGGTGGAAACTCTTGTGTATGGCAGCCCCAGAACCTCAAGTATATATAGGGGAGAGGGAGGGGGTGCGCCCCCTCTAGGGTTTCCACCCCAAGGGGTGTGGCAGCCCCAAACCCATCTAGGGTGGAGGCCAAAGGGGGGAGAGGGGGAAACTTGTCCCCCAAGCAAGGTGGGGGCGCCCCCTCCCCAAACCCTAGGCGCCTTGGGCCCTTGTGGGCGGCGCACCAGGCCACCTGGGGCTGGTCCCCTCCCACACTCGGCCCATGCAGCCCTCTGGGGCCGGTGGCCCCACTTGGTGGACCCCCGGACCCTCCCGGTGGTCCCGATACATTACCGATAAAACCCGAAACTTTTTCGGTGACCAAAACAGGACTTCCCATATATAAATCTTTACCTCCGGACCATTTCGGAACTCCTCGTGACATACGGGATCTCATCCGGGACTCCGAACAACATTCGGTAACCACGTATATCTATTCCCTATAACCCTAGCGTCATCGAACCTTAAGTGTGTAGACCCTACGGGTTCGGGAACCATGCAGACATGACCGAGACGTTCTCCGGTCAATAACCAATAGCGGGATCTGGATACCCATGTTGGCTCCCACATGTTCCACAATGATCTCATCAAATGAACCACGATGTCAAGGACTCAATCGATCCTGTATTCAATTCCCTTTGTCTAGCGGTATAGTACTTGCCCGAGATTCGATCATCGGTATCCCGATACCTTGTTCAATCTCATTACCGGGAAGTCTCTTTACTCGTTCCGTAACACATCATCCTGTGATCAACCCCTTGGTCACATTGTGCACATTATGATGATGTCCTATCGAGTGGGCCCAGAGATACCTCTCCGTCACACGGAGTGACAAATCGCAGTCTCGATTCGTGCCAACCCAATAGACACTTTCGGAGATACCCGTAGTGCACCTTTATAGCCACCCAGTTACGTTGTGACGTTTGGTACACCCAAAGCATTCCTACGGTATCCGGGAGTTGCACAATCTCATGGTCTAAGGAAATGATACTTGACATTAGAAAAGCTTTAGCATACGAACTACACGATCTTTGTGCTAGGCTTAGGATTGAGTCTTGTCCATCACATCATTCTCCTAATGATGTGATCCCGTTATCAACGACATCCAATGTCCATGGTCAGGAAACCGTAACCATCTATTGATCAACGAGCTAGTCAACTAGAGGCTTACTAGGGACATAGTGTTGTCTATGTATCCACACATGTATCTGAGTTTCCTATCAATACAATTATAGCATGGATAATAAACGATTATCATGAACAAGGAAATATAGTAATAATAACTAATTTATTATTGCCTCTAGGGCATATTTCCGACAACGTGGGCGTCTCCGCTTCCCCACGCTACCTCGGCAACCGTTCGACTTGACAACTGTTTGCAACATGCAGAGAAATCAACATTATTTGAGATCGTGGGAGGCTGATGATTTACCTTCCCTGTGTCATAAATGCGGGAGCGGGTGGAGCCCCTGCCCATCTTCGTCTTCTTGCTCCTCGTTCCTCCTTTTCCTTACTTCACTGTCTTGCCAGCGCGTCCATGGAGCCGATCAGGAGGTTCTCTGCCGCGGAGAAGGGAAAGGCCCTCGAGGTGGAACCCGAGCTGCTCCCACCGTAGAAGAGGCTGAATCACTCCTGGGGCAGCGATGACAAGGCTGCGATGACGTGGCCTTGGCACAAATGGGTTCCGCCGGGCTTTTCCGATTCCCTTGTAGTGGTCAAGGATGGCGAAGAAGAACCTGGATCAAGGCAGGACAAGCCCCACAAAGAGGTTGTGGACGAAGAAAGGGAAGCTGGCCCAGTGGTCCCACGAGAAGTTTACTGACCTTCGGGTGGCGCCGGTCTTGAAGAAGATGCAGGCAGACATGGGCTCCGTGGCGCTGACGGGGGCCATGATCGTCCACGAGTTCCTGACGCAGCGACTGGCCCTCCTCCAAGCTCACTTGCGTCCCATATGGGACCTCAAGTTCGCAGAAGATGACCTCCGGCTACACTGGGGGAATCTGACGGATGAGGAACTGAGAAAGGTTGTGTAATTCCTGCTTGGGAAGGATCTGGGCTGCCTTCCGGCGGCCCACCTTCCACTGTATCTCCGTGATGACAGGGCGGCGCTGGCCGCCTCCATGCCAATCTTCAACGAGTGGGGGCTCGTGTTGTCTGGGCCTCCTGATTCCCAAGTAGCGGTGTCCTCCGGCGAGGACTCCGTCGAGGGCGAGGAGGAGGAGGAGGAGGAGGATGACTCAGAGGCGACCGGCAAAGGGATGGGGGAGATTTCTCCTCCGCGGCAGAGTGAGCTCCTCTGGGGTCTTCCTGACGATGACGATGCCGGGGAAGGCTTGGTTGGGGGGTCCCGTCATCCCGCCGGGGTCGTCACGAGGTCCCGGGGGCCCGCTATGAAGGCTGATCCGCGGGGGCCTGAAGGGAGGAACGACGCCGGCACCGCCTCAGGGAAGCGCCCTCGCCTTGTCGCCTGGTGCCGCCACTCCAAAGTCTCCCGCTGCGCGCCTGGTCGAGCCTCCGACTATGGCGAGGCCCTTGCTGTAGAAGCTTGGGGGCGCCACCGTCCTGGGAAAGAAGAGAGTGTACATCGCCGAAGACGAGTAAGCGCCTTACCTGATTCTTACCTTCTGTCGCGACACCATGCTCATGATGTCGCTCTCCTGACGACCAGGCTGGCCCCCGAGGCGAAGAAGAAGAAAGAGGATGCCGCTCCAAAGGCACAGCGGACTCCAAGGGCGCCAACTCCCGATGCGCCCGTGGAAGGTGAGAGGCCCCCGGAGCCCCCTACCCTGACTGACATCGTGATAGCGCTAGTCCAGGTGCCACCGCCACCTCCTTCTCGAGCTCTTACGCTAGCGGACCAGGGCTCCTTCGCCAGGCTCGGTGCTTTGGAGGAGGCGTACACCGCGCTGGACCAATTTCGGGACGATCTGCAGGGTGCTGACGGGCGTGCGGCGATGGGGCGCCTGGAGCTGATCTCGGGGTGGCTTCGAGCTGACTCATCCATTAGGACGGCTTGGAGCCAAGCTGAAGCCGCCGCCGCGGATGCCATGGAGCAGGCCACGAAAGTCACCAGGGCTCGCGAAGCTGCGCTGGCCGATGCGACATCCGCCAAAAGCTGCTGCCGCGAGGTGGACGCCAAGCTAAAGAAGCTTCGCGAGGAGCAGACCTCCCAGGCGCGTGGGCTCCATACATGGGAGGAGGAGCTCAGGGCCTGAAGGTCCGTGCTTTCCTACCATGACACTGAGCTAGAGCAAGCAGCCCAAGAACAGGGCATGGAGCGGAGCCAGCTGGAGAAGCTGAAGGAGTAGGTAGACGCGGCCCAATCGTCCCACGCCAAGTACGTCTCGGAGGAGACGGCCAAGCTAGAGGCTAGGGAGAAGATCCTTGCCGCGGTCGAGCAGGTCGGGCACGACGCCTTCACTTCCTTCGAGCGGAAGTGCCGTGAGGCACTCCACTCCCTTTACGGGGGAGGGTACGACAAGCCGCTGGTGACCCTGGATGGTGGAATTCCTTGTCTTCTCATCAAGCTTGTCGAGGAGATGGGGAACATCTCCGCTGCGGTCAGCTCCATGGTGGAAGGGGAGTGCCGCAAGCTCTTCACCGTGGCCACGACGCGTTTCCACAGCCATCTTCGTCTCCTGTACCCCAGCTTGGACTTTGGCACACTGCTAGAGCAGGTGGCGCCTGAGTCCCGGGTCGTTGTTGCCGAAGCCATGAAGGAGCAGGTGGAAGTCATGGTGGTGAGGTTCCGCTGCATCGACCCTGAGGCCTTGGCGACCGCAGCTGGCAGTGAAGGCAACAGCGGCACCGTCGAGGATGCACTCCCCAGGGCGGGTGGTGGCAGTGAGCAGGGCTGAAGGCGGTGCCTCCCATCTTTATCCTACAACATTTAATGTGCCTCATGGAGGCATAAGAACTTCTTCTTTGAATTCGTGAACATTATGGTTTGTAATAATTTGCTAGAATTCTGTGATTTTCCTTTCCGTGCTCGATTTCCTTCCTTTTGCCTTTAGTGTTCTGTGTCGGCAGGGCCCGGTGATACGTCTCCAACGTATCTATAATTTATGAAGCATTCACGCTATATTACTATGTGTTCTGAATGATTACGGGCTTTATTTTACACTTTTATATTACTTTTGGGACTAACCTATTAACCAGAGGACCAGCCCATATTGCTGTTTTATTGCCTGTTTCAGTATTTCAAAGAAAAGGAATATCAAACGGAGTCCAAACGGAATGAAACATTCGGCATCGTGATTTTCTGGAAGAATATCATCCTGGAGGCTTGGAGATCCAGTCAGAAGATCCTTGAGGAGCACAGGAGATAGGGGGCGCCCCCCCCCCCCTATAGGGTGCGGCCCCCTGTCTCGTGCAAGCACCTCCCGACCGACTTCTTTCGCCTATATAAGCCTACGTACCCTAAAACCATCGAATATCAAGATAGATCGGGAGTTCCGCCGCTGCAAGCCTCTGTAGCCACCAAAAACCTCCCGGGAGCCCGTTCCGGCACCCTACCGAAGGGGGCATCCATCACCGGTGGCTATCTTCATCATCCCGGTGCTCTTCATGACGAGGAGGGAGTAGTTCACCCTCGGGGCTGAGGGTATGTACCAGTAGCTATGTGTTTGATCTCTCTCTCTCGTGTTCTCTCTCGTGTTCCCTCTATGGCACGATCTTGATGTATCCCGAGCTTTTCTATTGTAGTTGGATCTTATGATGTTTCTCCCCCTCTACTCTCTTGTGATGAATTGAGTTTCCCATTTCAAGTTATCTTATTGGATTGAGTCTTTATGATGAGAACACTTGATGTATGTATTGCCGTGTTTATTTGTGGTGACAATGGGATATCACGTGCCTCTTGATGTATGTTTTGGTGACCAACTTGCGGGTTCCGCTCATGAACCTACGCATAGGGGTTGGCACACGTTTTCTTGACTCTCCGGTAGAAACTTTGGGGCACTCTTTGAAGTACTTTTATGTTGGTTGGATGAATCTGAGATTGTGTGATCCATATCATATAATCATGCCCATGGATACTTGAGGTGACAATGGAGTATCTAGGTGACATTAGGGTTTTGGTTGATTTGTGTCTTAAGGTGTTATTCTAGTACGAACTCTTGAATAGATCGATCCGAAAGAATAACTTTGAGGTGGTTTCGTACCCTACCATAATCTCTACATTTGTTCTCCACTATTAGTGGCTTTGGAGTGACTCTTTGTTGCATGTTTAGGGCTTGTTATATGATCTATCTATGTTATTATTGTTGAGAGAACTTGCACTAGTGAAAGTATGAACCCTAGGCCTTGTTTCCTATCATTGCAATACCGTTTACGCTCACTTTTACCTTTAGTTACCTTGCTCTTTATATTATTTCAGATTACAAAAACCTATATCTACCATCCATACTGCACTTGTATCACCATCTCTTCGCCGAACTAGTGCACATATACAAGTTACCATTGTATTGGGTGTGTTGGGGACACAAGAGAGTTTTTGTTATTTGGTTGCAGGGTTGTTTGAGAGAGACCATCTTCATCCTACGCCTCCCATGGATTGATAAACCTTAGGTCATCCACTTGAGGGAAATTTGCTACTGTCCTATAAACCTGTGCACTTGCAGGCCCAACAACGTCTACAAGAAGAAGGTTGTGTAGTAGACATCAAGCTCTTTTCTGGCGCCGTTGCCGGGGAGGTGAGTGCTTGAAGGTATATATTTAGATCTTGCAATCGAATCTTTTTGTTTCTTGTTTTATCACTAGTTTAGTTTATAAAATAAAAACTACAAAAAAATGGAGTTAAGTTTGTCTCTTACGTTCGTCTTTTTAATATCTTTCGTCAGTATGATGGAAAGGAAAATTGTGCTAAAGTGCTAGAAGAAGAAGTCTATAAAATATTTGGTACTAAATCTTTGAATGATGAGCATGATTGCAATGTTGTTAGTATGAACTCATTGAATATCCTTAGTACTAATGATGATTGATCTAGTCATGATGAAAATATATCTCATGAGCATGTCAACTTTTGTGGAGTGCATGTTTGCATCAACACACCAAATAAAGAAGATATATATTGCAAGAGGCATAAATATTTAGAAACTAAGAAGTTGCAAGAAAGGCTAGATAAGAGTGCGGAGAATTTAAGATATCTTTCCCGTTGTGAATTTTGCAATAAATAAGATCATTTACATCTCCAATGCAAATTGTTTCATGATCGGATCGTGTCCAAAAATTGTGATGATTTGATCTCCCTTTCTCATTACAATGAACTTAGGTTGCTTTTGGGTTGTGAAGAGTTGAAACATTTAACTAAGCCTATTACAAAATTTAATCTTATGCATTTTCTTGATATTGATCTAGAAAAGATTTATTTGTTTTGTGCGGAGAATTGCATTGAAAATCCTTATATTGACAATTACCTAAAGAAAAGAAAGCAAATAGAAGATGATGAAAATACTAATGAAAGGGAAGAGACTTCCCAATATCCTCCTATTATTTCTCATGATGAATCAGGTAATGAGGAGGAGCTTTCTATTCAACCAATGTCATTAATAACGAGCTCAAAGAGGAAGGTTGAACCCACAGATAATATGAAGAAGAAAAAGAAAAGAAGGAGCAACAAAGGTAAAAAGGTATCCCTCCCAAATGATGTTGCTCCTATTACTCATTATGATGATGATAATTGCTATACTATTGGTGCTATCAATATTTTTAATGATGAGATTGATTATGCTTATGATATGAAAAGGCCCAAGCTTGGGGAAGCTATGTTTGATGAGAATGGAGTATTTGAGAATATATTTGCTGAAATTAATGTTTGTCCCAAGATTGGGGATGCTACGTTTAATGAAGATGATATTTTTAGCATCCCAAGTTTTGATATGCAAAGTTCTTATGATGATAGCATGCCTCCTACGTATGATGGTTATATTGATGAAAGTGGGTTTGGAAGAGTGTAAACTTTAGGAAGTAGTGATCCCACTATTTTGGAGGATATTTAATTTTATTGTGATGAATACGAAAGTGGATTTGGAAGAGTGTCAACTTTATTTAGTGATTCCACTATCTTGGGAGAGGTTTCAATCGATTATGATGTGAACGAAGTTGCTACTTATGAGGATTATTGTGATGAAACTTATGCTATAAAAAGTGGTGATGGTTATATTTATAAATCTTGTCATGATTATGATTACCCTTTTTCTGAACATTACTCTTTTAATGTGGAAACAATTTTTAGTGTTCAAGTCTCTTATGATACTCCCACTATTCCAAATGAGAAGAATTTTGCTTATGTGGAGAGTAGTAAATTTTATATGCTTGTAGATCATGAAAAGAATGCTTTAGGTGCTGGTTATATTGTTGAATTCATTCATGATGCTACTGAAAATTATTATGAGGGAGGAATATATGCTTGTAGGAATTGCAATAATATCAAGTTTCCTCTCTATGTGCTTAAAGTTTTGAAGTTATGCTTGTTTTGCCTTCCTATGCTAGTTGATTATTGTTCCCATAAGTTGTTTGCTCACAAAATCCCTATGCATAGGAAGTGGGTTAGACTTAAATATGCTATTCATATGCTTCATGATGCTCCCATTATGTTTCAATTCTTATCTTTTAAGTGAGCATCATTGTCATCATCATGCCTAGCTAGAAAGGCATTAAAGAAAAGCGCTTGTTGGGAGACAACCCAATATTTATCCTAACTGTTTTTGTGTGTCCACATGATTATGCTACTGTAGTAATCATGTTTTATAGCTTTTGTCTCAATAAAGTGCCAAGTAAGACCTTTAGGATGGCTTACGGTGATAGTTGTGTTGATCCTGCTGAAAATCAGAAACTTTTGCACCCAGTAAATTAGTTTTGTTAATTCACAGAAACGTGCTTCTGATCTGATTCTTTTTGATCTGGATTGGTACACAAATATCTTAGGACTTCCTAATTTTGTAGGAGTAGTGGAGTTCCAGAAATATACGTTTGATACAGATTACTACAGACTGTTCTGTTTTTGACAGATTCTGTTTTTTATGTCTTGTTTGCTTATTTTGATGAATCTATGAGTAGTATCGTAGGGTATGAACCATAGATAAGTTGGAATAAAGTATATATTACACCAATATTAATTTATAATGAGTTCATTACAGTACCTAAGTGGTGGTTTTATTTTCTTATACTAACGGAGCTTAAGAGTTTTCTGTTGAGTTTTGTGTTGTGGAGTTTTCAAGTTTTGGGTAAAGATTCGATGAACTATGGAATAAGGAGTGGCAAGAACCTAAGATTGGGGATGCCCATGGCACCCCAAGATATTCAAGAATAGCCAAAAGCCTAAGCTTGGGGATGCCCCGGAAGGCATCCCCTCTTTCGTCTTCGTTCATCAGTAACTTTACTTGGAGCTATATTTTTATTCACCACATGATATGTGTTTTGCTTGGAGCGTCATTTTTTCTTGTTAGTATTTGCTTGCTGTTATTTATAATAATGTTTTGCATCTTTTGTTTCAATAAAAAAGTCAAGGTGTCAGGACCCCGACTCGATGCCACATAGATCTAGCATGTAACACCTCATATCACTTTGCGGCCTCACACACAGTATTCCCACGGGTGTCGTCTTACCTTTGCCCGGGACCGTTTGTGCCTTTTGGCACACGTATATGATAGTGTCGCTAGCATCCATATGGTAAGGAGCCCGGGCTGACATGGCTAGTCGTAAACCCAAAGCGGCACAGACTTACAGGGACAGGCATCCATGACCCAGCATCGAACGTTTCGGTCATCAGTAAGTGAATCCGGGCTGTAGCACTGGGCTAGCAGGACTCCGGTAAACCGGGCTGTGGCGGGCTAACAGGACTCCGGTATCCATCGCGTGACATTTCCCCGAAGGGACAGACACAGGAACGAAGAAGGACACATGTCGGCTAGCCTAAGTGTTCCGGAGCAGTAGCAAGCTACCAAGGCCCAGTGGAAACACTAGGAGACATTTCCCGGTAAGAGAGGCTACTAAGAATAAACAACTAGATAGTCAGATCCCACACATATCAAGCATTTCAATCATACACACAATATGCTCGATATGTGCAAATACAACAAGGCATCACAACATGACTCTACAATACAAGTACCTTATTTAAGGCTCAGAGAGCCATACATATCATACACACAAGTACGGGTCACACAACCCAGCATTCAAGTCATACAGACATACAAGCCAACAGCGGAAGTAACTTGTCTGAGTACAGACAACTAGTAAAATAAAAGGGGCTTGGAAAAGCCTGGCTATACTACGTGGTCCTTCACAAGCTCAGGGTCACCACCTGGGCCTCAGTCTACTCATCAATGTCAACGTCTACGAAGAACCCATCAGAAGGGGTTGCAGCGTCTTCTGAAAAATGTAAATTAAAGCAACATGAGTACAAAGGTACTCAGCAAGACTTACATCAGATCCTACATACATGCACATTATCAAGAAGGGTTGGTGGGGTTATTGCAGCAAGCCAGCTTTGACTCTTGGCTAAGCTATCCTACGATACACCAACTTGAAATGGTTTTGCACACACGAGTCCACTACTCACCACTTCAATACACCACCGAGGATCCACCTTCGTCATCCTACGGAAGAGCCATCCTCGTCACTCACGCTTATCTTGAGATTTTTAGTAGTATGCATTTACTTGTCTATGAACTGTATAGGCAACCAAGTAGTCCTTTACCGTGGACACGGCTATTCGAATAGATAATGTTAACCCTGCAGGGGTGTACTTCTTCATACATATTTCCACCACTTAGCGTCTGCACACGACATGTGCTCGACAGACTTCAAGCGAAAGCTGACGTGGGTGTAGACCACGACCTACCTAAACACCTAAGTCTCTAGTCCAGGTTTATCACCTATCCAGGTTCCATCCGCAGGGAGTCCGGCCGAGGTTTCCCATACGGCCCCGAACAATGTGTACAGGGTTCCGTGGCACCTAACGGGTGCCCGGTATTCCTGGCCACGTACCTACCGCATCACAGCCCACCCCTACGGTCAGCGCTGTCCACGACCTCCAGTAGGCTACAAACACCAGAAACTACTTGCAACTCCTGGACAGAGAACTAGAGTGAATAAGAAGTCGAGCGGGGTCATATTTCAGGGCCCAATGCATGGTAGTAGCTGAATCTTAAATCACACATACAGATCTCAGTGCTTAGGGACGGCTTCAATGAAACAACCCACCATGTACTCCTACATGGCTTCTCATCGATACCTTTACCAAATCGTGTTCACCACATCACTCTCATTACCGGCACGATCATTTCACTCTAGCCCATCACTGAGATGAACCAGACCTGACACGACTCTAAGCATAGCAGGCATAGCAAGGTAGGAACATCACACACATATGGCTCAATCAACTCCTACACATCCTAGTGGGTTTCATCTAGTTACTGTGGCAATGACAGGTCATGCAGAGGAAATAGGTTCAACTACCGTAGCACACAGTAATTTGAAACGCGTTGTCTTAATGCAGTAAAAGAGAGAAGGAGCGAGAACATGGGATTGTATCGATATGATCAAATGGTTGGTTGCTTGCCTGATGGGTCGATGCACTGATATTGTTCTTTGTTAGGGTAATCGTGGTACTCCTCGGAGGCAGAACCTGCCGCAAAGAGCACCGATACACAACATCACCAAACAATATGCAACAATATGATGCATGCATGAAACATGGCAATATGAGTGTGTTGGGCTAATGCAACTAAGACCAGATGGGTTTGAACCATTTTGAACCAAAGATTCAATTTCCAAACTCATATATGGTCATTTAAAGTGCTTTAACTTGTTCTGCACTAAACATCAAGTTAGCTTGTTTAAACATGCATGAAACTAGTACAGATGGATAGATTGGATTTTTCTGATCATTTTTCATATATAACACTTTGCATTTGGAGCTATGGTTGAATTACTATGAATTTTTGAAGTTTAGAACATTTTTTGAAATTTATAAATCATTTTAGATTTATTTTAATTCTAGAAAAGGATTACTGCGTCAGCATGATGTCATGCTGACCTCAGCAAGTCAACGGACTGGTCCAGGTCAAACTGACCAGTGGGTCCAGGGTGTCAGTGCAATTAGTTTAGCTAAAAAAATAATTAGAACTAAACCGGATTAGTTAACAGGGCTGGGCCCCACCTGTCATTGACTCAACAGAGTCAACCAGGGCCCACCCGTGGTCAAAGTCAAGTTGGCTGCACCGGGTTTAGCCACCGGCGAGCCCGACGCGGCGGCGGAAGTGATTTTGGCCGTTCCGGCCACCAAATGGGTCGCGGAAGGCATCTAAGTGGAGCTGGGGACAAACCGTAGCTCTTGGTGGAGTTAGTTGGGGTCGGGGTGGCTGGAATCGGCACCGGCGACGACCTAGGCGGCCGCCGGAGTTCGGGTGGAGGCGAACTCGGGGCTAGGGTGTGCGGTGAGGTGCGGGGAGTGTATGGTTAGACCCTACGCGACGTCGTGAGTGCGATGGACACCGAGAGGTGACCGGAGGATGGCCGGGAGCACGTCGGCGATGATCTCTGCGGCGGTGCTTGCGGGTGATCTTCGTGCGGTTGCTACACAGCTCGGGGGCGAGAGAGGAAGGGAAGGGGAGGTAGGTAGGCTCACAGGGCACTCGTGGAGGCAACCGGCGGGGTCGGGGACGGACTGATGCGGCGACGGCGTTGAAGGGGATCTCCGGCGACGGCAGACTCGGGCGAAGTCGGTGCGGTGGACTCGGGCCACACGAGCACGCGGGGCTCGGCTAGCTCGACGAAGAGGATGGCGGCGGAGCTCCTAGACACGGCGAGGCGGAGCATGGATGGCGGGGAGCGCGGCTACAGCGATGGGGCGGCGGCGGTGGCGTCGGCCATGGCTGGGGAGCGCGAGGGGGAGGAGCTAGGGAGGAGAGGAGATGTCCGAGGGGTTCGGGGAGAGAGGGGGAGCGATCCACGTCGCGGCTTGATGAGGGGAGCGGCGAGGCGGCGACCAGGTGCGTGGCACCCATGCGGTGCTCGCCGCCGAGCACCTGCCTGCCTGCCTGGCCGAGCCAAGCAGCTCGCTGGCGTGGCAGCTGGGCTGGGCCGGCAGGTGGGCCGGTTAGTAGGCGCCAAGTAAGGTTTTCTTCCTGTTTTTCTTTTTCTGTTTTATTCTGTAAGTTTGTTGAATTACTAAAAATACCTAGGCAACTCCAAAATTCACCAAACTGCACCTGGTCCTTAGTTGGAATATTTCCAGCAAGGAACATTTTAGTTTGGAAATATTTGAGCATTCAAAATAATTTATATAATTTAAATGCCCAAACTCAAATACTTATGAGTTAATTCAAAGACCTTAGGATGACCTAGAAAACTGTGCATCACTTTTGGTAGAGGTTCTGGACCAAAACAAAAATGATGGACATTTTATAAGGGCATTTCAGGTTCATTGAAATTATTTTTAGTAAACCCTAGTTGTTTCAGAGGGGGCTAGGGGTTCTGTCATCCCCATTTCAGGTTTCTGTTGAAAGAATAAACATGATGCAACACTCTAATGCATGAACTAGCTAGGGTGTGACAACTCACCCCCACTCAAAAGAATCTCATCCCGAGATTTAGGTTCCTCCGGAAAGAAGGCGGGGTACTCAAGTCGAAGACGATCCTCCCTTTCCCAAGTTGCTTCCTTCTCAGAATGGTGCGACCATTGAACCTTGAGAAACTTGATATTATGACGTCGAGTGGTACGCTCGGCTTGATCGAGGATATGAACGGGGTACTCTCGATACGTAAGATTATCTTGAAGATCAAGCGTTTCGTGGTCCACTCCACGGATAGGATCCGAGAAGCAATGCCTGAGTTGAGAAACATGGAAGACGTCGTGGACTCTGGAGAGATGCGGAGGTAGTTCCAATTGGTAGGCAACTTCTCCTCGTTTAGCGAGAATGCGAAAGGGTCCAATGTAACGAGGAGCCAATTTGCCCTTGATACCGAAGCGATGGGTTCCCTTCAGAGGAGTAACCCGAAGGTAAGCTTTCTCGTCAACCTCAAAAGTCATAGCCTTATGTTTTCGGTCGTATTGACTCTTTTGACGAGATTGGGCTGTTTTCAACTTTTCACGAACAATGCGAACTTGCTCTTCTGCTTCCTGAATCATGTCCGGGCCAAAGAATTGTCTTTCCCCGGTTTCTGACCAGTTAAGAGGCGTTCGACACCTTCGTCCATAGAGAACTTCAAAAGGGGCTTTACCCAAGCTTGATTGATAGCTGTTGTTATAAGCAAATTCAGCAAATGGAAGGCATTTCTCCCAATCCATTCCAAATGAGATAACAGAAGCTTGAAGCATGTCTTCTAGAATCTGATTGACACGTTCTACCTGACCACTTGATTGAGGGTGAAAGGCAGTGCTAAAGGAAAGGCGGGTTCCCATAGCATTTTGGAAACTTTCCCAAAATCGAGAGGAGAAGAGACTTCCTCGATCCAAGTTAATTTCCAGTGGAACACCATGGAGAGACACTATTCGGGAGATGTATAAGTCTGCTAATTGACTAGCGGTTATACTCTCGCGAACAGGTAAGAAATGGGCTACTTTGGAAAGACGATCGACAACGACGAAGATAGCGTTATTCCCTCTCTTGGTCCTGGGAAAACCGGTAATGAAATCCGTACCAATTTTGTCCCATTTCCATTCAGGAATAGCTAAGGGTTGAAGGGTGCCAGCAGGCCGCTGATGCTCTGCTTTTACACGGTGACAGACGTCGCAGCTAGCAACAAACTGAGCAATGTCTCTCTTCATCCTAGTCCACCAGAACCTCTAGCGTAGGTCCTGATACATCTTAGTACTACCGGGATGAATGGTGAGAGGAGATTCATGAGCCTCCTTAAGGATCAACTGCCATAGATGCTGGTTCTTGGGAACCACTAAACGGTTCTCAAAATACACAACACCATGATCATTTGTGGAGAAACATCTAGCACCTCCGCTAGCAATGTTCTCCTTGATCCTAGATATTCCTTTATCTCGCTTTTGGGCAGCGATGATTTGATCCGTAAGAGTAGGTTTCGCCACCAAGGTGGAAAGAAAACCTTGAGGAACAATGTGAAGGTTAAGCTTCCGAAATTCCTCATGGAGAAGCGGTTGACTTTGTTGTAACATCAGATTGTTACAATAAGATTTACGACTTAGCGCATCAGCCATGACGTTGGCCTTTCCTGGGGTGTAAGTTATCCCTAAGTAGAAATCTGTGATCAACTCAACCCAACGTCTTTGCCTGAGATTCAAATCCGGTTGGGTGAAGATGTACTTCAGACTTTGGTGATCAGTGAAGATTTCGCAATGATTACCGAGGAGGTAATGTCGCCAGGTTTTAAGTGCATAGACTACAGCTGCAAGCTCTAGGTCATGAGTAGGATAATTCTCCTCATGTGGGTGCAATTGTCGTGAAGCATAAGCAATTATGTGACGAACTTGCATAAGAATGCAACCTAGTCCTTGTCGCGAGGCGTCGCAATAGATAACAAAGTCCTTAGAGTAATCTGGTGGTACCAATACGGGAGCAGATGTTAGGCATCTTTTCAGTTCCTGGAAGCTGTGCTCACATTGCGGAGTCCACTCGAACTTTTTATCTTTCTTGAGGAGTTCAGTTAGAGGTGTGGCAACTTTGGAGAAGTTCTCGACAAAGCGGCGACAATAGCTTGCTAAGCCAAGGAAACTCAGAACTTGCTTGACCGATTCAGGTGTAGTCCATATAAGGACGGCTTGAACTCACTCGGGGTTAACAGCAATACCTTTACCAGAAATTACATGTCCTAGATAGGTCACTTCTGGTAACCAGAATTCGCATTTAGAAAATTTGGCATAAAGGCGATGCTCTCGAAGTTTCATCAACACTAGCCTTAGGTGTTCGGCATGTTCTTCCTCGTTCTTGGAGTAGATGAGTATATCATCGAGGTAAACCACGGCGAATTTATCCAAATACTCCATGAAGATTGAGTTCATTAACCGAGAAAAGGTGGCTGGAGCGTTGGTTAAACCGAAGGACATGACGGTGTACTCGTATTGGCCATAACGAGTAACAAAGGCCGTTTTAGGAATGTCCCCGTTCCGGATTTTGATTTGATGGTAGCCCAATGTCAAATCCATTTTAGAGAAGACTGAGGATCCAGCGAGCTGATCATACAGGTCGTTGATCCTGGGGAGCGGATACTTGTTCTTAATTGTGACCAAATTGACAGGTTGATAATCTACAACCATCCGGTCCGTACCATCCTTCTTCTTGACGAAGAGGACGGGGCAAGCCCACGGAGATGAACTAGGTCAGATGAAACCCTTCTTCAAGGACTCATCGAGTTGTTTCTTAAGTTCGGCTAGTTCTAGTGGTGCCATCTTATAGGGTCTTCTAGCAATCGGGACAGTCCCTGGAATGAGATCTATCACGAACTCAACATCTCTATCAGGTGGAACACCTAGCAATTCCTCTGGGAAGACATCCGGAAAGTCACGGACTACCGGAACGTCCTCAAGGTCTAGCAAAAGACTGGCATTAACAGAAAATAGCTGCCGCTTGGCCACTCGTCAAGACATTGACTATCTTTCCCGAAGGATGTGTGAGTTGAACAGTCCTAGAGAAACAATCAATTTTGGCATGCTGGGCTGACATCCAGTCCATGCCCAAGATGATATTAATATCCGAAGATTTGAGGGCTATCAAAGATGCGAGAAAAACGAGTCTGTCAACTTGAATTTCATTTCCATGGCTTACTCTAGAGGTTTGCCATCTAGAACCAGGAGTAGAAATTTCCATAGTGGACGGCATGTCACAGAATGCGGTGTTATGCAAACGAGCATAATTTTTGGATATGAAAGAATGAGATGCCCCAGTATCGAAAAGAACAGATGCCGGGTGGCAATTAACAAGGAGCGTACCAAGAACGACGTTGGGATCCTCTTGAGCTTCTTTGGCAGAGATACAGTTGACATGGCCACGTGCAGCGGTGGCCGGCTTGGCGTAGAACACTTTCCCTGTCGGCTTGCCACGGCCAACAGCTTTTGCAGATTGGTTGGGGTTGGTCTGGGGGCACTCGTGCAGATAGTGGCCTGATTCCCCACACTTAAAGCAAGTCACGGAACTGGTACGTGGAGGAGCACTGTTGGTTGGACCACCATAGGGCTTGGTTGGTGCAAACTATTGAGCGGGGCGAGGCGCCTGGAAGGATGGCCTCGGTGTGAACCTGGGTGGCAGGGCAGTGTTAGGCACCCACACGCGGCGCTTCTGTGGACCAGCACCGGATGAGGAACCCATGTCACGGCCATGCTTGCGTGTTGCTTCATAATCAGTCTGACCAGACTCAGCACTGATGGCTTTGTTAAAAAGCTTCTGAAAAGATGTGCACTCATCCAGACGGAGGTTGCGGCGAAGCTCGGGACTAAGTCCCTTGCGGAACCTTGCTTGCTTCTTGGCATCAGTGGAAACGTCCTCAGTTGCATATCGTGCAAGGTTACCGAACTCCCTGCTGTAAGCACCACAGAGAGTCGGCCTTGAGTGAAACTGCAGAACTCCTCACGTTTACGGTCCATGAGACCCTCCGGAATGTGATGTTCACGGAAAGCCTCGCTGAATTCAGCCCAAGAAGTGACATGGCCCGCTGGGCGCATAGCTCCACAGTTCTCCCACCATAGACTGGCGGGGCCTTCAAGATGATATGCAGCAAAGGTGACCTTATCAGCCTCAGCTACTAGCGCAGAACGCAGTTTGTGAGTAATACTGTGAAGCCAATCATCGGCGTCGAGAGGCCCGACAGAGTGGTGGAAAGTGGGTGGATGTAACTTGATGAAATCACTGAGTGACACCAAGTTATTCCTCTGATGGTGTGTTGTGTTTTGCTCGATGCGCTCCAACAAACGGTTAGTCTCCCGCTTGTTTCTCTCGGCTTCTAGCATAACTTCGGCCAGAGAGGGTGGTTGAGGCAGGTTTGTTCCCCCAGCTCTGCTGCCTTCGGCCTGCTCTGGGGGAGCAGGGTTGGTGCGGGTGTTAACCATCCTAGGAAAACAAGACAAAGGTTTAGTCCAGGATGATAGGATTTTGACATAGAAATGTAGAATGTAATGGATAACTTGGAATGTAAGATGATCATCTGTATGACATGGTAGATACAGAAACTGCTTCTTTTATTCCATCGTCATACACACCATACAAGGTTTAGTACAGAACCAAACAAAGTACTGCTACGGTGAAAAAGGATTACATCCCGTCAGAGGCACTCCGAGCTCCTATACGTTGTTTTTCTACACCTCCGGAAAGCGGTACAAGCTAAGTCATATCCCACGAGTCACGCAGGACGGTGGACGATATAGCTAGTACGATACTAGTAGTACTACTACTAACTCAGACAGCTCCGTAGTAGTCCTCATAGAAGTCACCTCCATAGCCTGGAAGCTCAATGTGATCATCCGGAAACAGTCGGTCCCGTGGAGCTTGTGGACCATAAGGGCTAGGATGAGGTCTTGGACCAATAAACGGTGGCCTGCGGGGACCACGAGGTGGGGTGATGCCTCCTACATCACGCCAATCCATCATGTCTGGCAGAGCAGATCTCACAGGATAGAGATCTCGCATGTCCATATATCCAGCTTGCACAGCCGGTGCAAACCGAGTCAAAGTGGCCCAATGATCAGCACGGGTATTGAAAAGCTCTAGTCTCAAGGCCCGATTTTCACGGTCCTTGTCTTCAAGCAACTGTGCAGTGGTGCGGGTCCGTGAATCCTCCTGAGTGGAGTCAGCATAGATAGCCTGGAGATACCCTTGTGCTCCCGGAAGTGATGCTGGCATATAACAGAAGTCAGAGTCCCGAAATAGGCCAGTCCTGACTCGCATGATGGTCATCATAGAGTAGGCAGCATCCTGCACAGCCATCTCAATAGTAACCCCGAGTCCATAGGAGCAGTGGAGGGGCTCGGTAGATCCAGGATAAGATGGAAATATCCTAACAGTGCAAAAATATTGACTTTGATTAAAGTCTCGGAATTGCTCTTCGACCGTGTACTCAGGATACCAACGGTATCCAGCCTCAGTCATTACCCTGACCAACATGGCAGTATGGCCGGGTACATCTAGACATCGAGTCAAACGAACCACTTGATTCTGAGGACGGGACGCCATCTGGAACATGATAAACACAAGACATTAAGATTCCTAGCAGAAATTGGACAGCATAACGGCTGTAAATGCTCAAAAGGATTTTGAGGCATTTGACAAAGAATTGCATAGACACTCAACAACATCATATCAAGGTTCTGGGTTCATCTTAGCAACATAATGGGGTAGTAGCACTGAACTAGGCTTGTAACCATCAAACCTATAAGGTACTACTGATTAGTAACACGTGAACCTGATAGAGAGGAGGGATCCTAGTCCTTAACCCCCGGTGGAAGAATAGACTGACTCAGATCAGAATGTTATGAGATAAAGTAGTAAAAGAGCCTTAAGTTCCATCCCACAAACAATTCCCCTATATATAACTAAAGAATTTCTAGACTCAACATCGACCAGTTTGGCTTGGAGAACCTACAGGCAGTCCGGCTCTGATACCAACGCTGTCAGGACCCCGACTCGATGCCACATAGATCTAGCATGTAACACCTCATATCACTTTGCGGCCTCATGCACGGTATTCCCACGGGTGTCGTCTTACCTTTGCCCGGGACCGTTTGCGCCTTTTGGCACACGTATATGATAGTGTCGCTAGCATCCATATGGTAAGGAGCCCGGGCTGACATGGCTAGTCATAAACCCAAAGCGGCACAGACTTACAGGGACAGGCATCCATGACCCAGCATCGAACATGTCGGTCATTAGCAAGTGAATCCGGGCTGTAGCACTGGGCTAGCAGGACTCCGGTAAACCGGGCTGTAGCGGGCTAACAGGACTCCGGTATCCATCGCGTGACATTTCCCCGAAGGGACAGACACAGGAATGAAGAAGGACACATGCCGGCCAGCCTAAGTGTTCCGGAGCAGTAGCAAGCTACCAAGGCTCAGTGGAAACACTAGGAGACATTTCCCGGTAAGAGAGGCTACTAAGAATAAACAACTAGATAGTCAGATCCCACACATATCAAGCATTTCAATCATACACACAATATGCTCGATATGTGCAAATACAACAAGGCATCACAACATGACTCTACAATACAAGTACCTTATTTAAGGCTCAGAGAGCCATACATATCATACACACAAGTACGGGTCACACGACCCAGCATTCAAGTCATACAGACATACAAGCCAACAGCGGAAGTAACTTGTCTGAGTACAGACAACTAGTAAAATAAAAGGGGCTTAGAAAAGCCTGGCTATACTACGTGGTCCTTCACAAGCTCAGGGTCACCACCTGGGCCTCAGTCTACTCATCGATGTCAACGTTTACGAAGAACCCATCAGAAGGGGTTGCAGCGTCTTCTGAAAAATGTAAATTAAAGCAACATGAGTACAAAGGTACTCAGCAAGACTTACATCAGATCCTACATACATGCACATTATCAAGAAGGGTTGGTGGGGTTATTGCAGCAAACCAGCTTTGACTCTTGGCTAAGCTATCCTATGATACACCAACTTGAAATGGTTTTGCGCACACGAGTCCACTACTCACCACTTCAATACACCACCGAGGATACACCTTCGTCATCCTACGGAAGAGCCATCCTCGGCACTCACGCTTATCTTGAGATTTTTAGTAGTATCCATTTACTTGTCTATGAACTGTATAGGCAACCAAGTAGTCATTTACCGCGGACGCGGCTATTCGAATAGATAATGTTAACCCTGCAGGGGTGTACTTCTTCATACATATTTCCACCACTTAGCGTCTGCACACGACATGTGCTCAGCAGACTTCAAGCGAAAGACGACGTGGGTGTAGACCACGACCTACCTAAACACCTAAGTCTCTAGTCCAGGTTTATCGCCTATCCAGGTTCCATCCGCAGGGAGTCCGGCCGAGGTTTCCCATACGGCCCCGAACGATGTGTACAGGGTTCCGTGACACCTGACGGGTGCCCAGTATTCCCGGCCACATACCTACCGCATCACAGCCCACCCCTACGGTCAGCGCTGTCCACGGCCTCCACTAGGCTACAAACACCAGAAACTACTTGCAACTCCTGGACAGAGAACTAGAGTGAATAAGAAGTCGAGCGGGGTCATATTTCAGGGCCCAATGCATGGTAGTAGCTGAATCTTAAATCACACATACAGATCTCAGTGCTTAGGGACGGCTTCAATGAAACAACCCACCATGTACTCCTACATGGCCTCTCATCGATACCTTTACCAAATCGTGTTCACCACATCACTCTCATTACCGGCACGATCATTTCACTCTAGCCCATCACTGAGATGAACCAGACCTGACACGACTCTAAGCATAGCAGGCATAGCAAGGTAGGAACATCACACACATATGGCTCAATCAACTCCTACACATGCTAGTGGGTTTCATCTAGTTACTGTGGCAATGACAGGTCATGCAGAGGAAATAGGTTCAACTACCGTAGCACACAGTAGTTTGAAACGCGTTGTCTTAATGCAGTAAAAGAGAGTAGGAGCGAGAACATGGGATTGTATCGATATGATCAAATGGTTGGTTGCTTGCCTGATGGGTCGATGCACTGATATTGTTCTTCGTTAGGGTAATTGTGGTACTCCTCGGAGGCAGAACCTGCCGCAAAGAGCACCGAGACACAACATCACCAAACAAAATGCAACAATATGATGCATGCATGAAACATGGCAATATGAGTGTGTTGGGCTAATGCAACTAAGACCAGATGGGTTTGAACCATTTTGAACCAAAGATTCAATTTCCAAACTCATATATGGTCATTTAAAGTGCTTTAACTTGTTCTGCACCAAACATCAAGTTAGCTTGTTTAAACATGCATGAAACCAGTACAAATGGATAGATTGGATTTTTCTGATCATTTTTCATATATAACACTTTGCATTTGGAGCTATGGTTGAATTACTATGAATTTTTGAAGTTTAGAACATTTTCTGAAATTTATAAATCATTTTAGATTTATTTTAATTCTAGAAAAGGATTACTGCGTCAGCATGATGTCATGCTGACCTCAGCAAGTCAACAGACTGGTCAAGGTCAAACTGACCAGTGGGTCCAGGGGTGTTAGTGCAATTAGTTTAGCTAAAAAAATAATTAGAACTAAACCGGATTAGTTAACAGGGTTGGGCCCCACCTGTCATTGACTCAACAGAGTCAACCAGGGCCCACCCGTGGTCAAAGTCAAGTCGGCTGCATCGGCGTTTAGCCGTCGGCGAGCCCGACACGGCGGCGGAAGTGATTTTGGCCGTTCTGGCCACCAAATGGGTCGCGGAAGGCATCTAAGTGGAGCTGGGGACAAACCGTAGCTCTTGGTGGAGTTAGTTGGGGTCGGGGTGGCCGAAATCGGCGCCGGCGACGACCTAGGCGGCCGCCGGAGTTCGGGTGGAGGCGAACTCGGGGCTAGGGTGTGCGGTGAGGTGCGGGGAGTGTATGGTTAGACCCTACGCGACGTGGTGAGTGCGATGGACAACGAGAGGTGACCGAAGGATGGCCAGGAGCACGTCGGCGACGATCTCAGCGGCAGTGCGTGCGGGTGATCTTCATGCGGTTGCTACACAGCTCGGGGGCGAGAGAGGAAGGGAAGGGGAGGTAGCTAGGCTCACAGGGCACTCGTGGAGGCAACCGGCGGGGTCGGGGACGGACTGATGCAGCGACGGCGTTGAAGGGGATCTCCGGTGACGGCGGACTCGGGCGAAGTCGGTGCGGTGGACTCGGGCCACACGAGCACGCGGGGCTCGGCTAGCTCGAAAACGAGGATGGCGGCGGAGCTCCTAGACACGGCGAGGCGGAGCACGGACGGCGGGGAGCGCGGCTACGGCGATGGGGCGGCGGCGGTGGCGTCGGCCATGGCTGGGGAGCGCGAGGGGGAGGAGCTGGGGAGGAGAGGAGATGTCCGAGGGGTTCGGGGGAGAGAGGGGGAGCGATCCACGTCGCGGCTCGATGAGGGGAGCGGCGAGGCAGCGACCAGGTGCGTGGCACCCATGCGGTGCTCGCCGCCGAGCACCTGCCTGCCTGCCTGGCCGAGCCAAGCAGCTCGCTGGCGCAGCAGCTGGGCTGGGCCGGCAGGTGGGCCGGTTAGTAGGCGCCAGGTAAGGTTTTCTTCCTGTTTTTCTTTTTCTGTTTTATTCTGTAAGTTTGTTGAATTACTAAAAATACCTAGGCAACTCCCAAATTCACCAAACTGCACCTGGTCCTTAGTTGGAATATTTCCAGCAAGGAACATTTTAGTTTGGAAATATTTGAGCATTCAAAATAATTTATATAATTTAAATGCCCAAACTCAAATACTTATGAGTTAATTCAAAGACCTTAGGATGACCTAGAAAACTGTGCATCACTTTTGGTAGAGGTTCTGGACCAAAACAAAAATGATGGACATTTTAGAAGGGCATTTCAGGTTCATTGAAATTATTTTTAGTAAACCCTAGTTGTTTCAGAGGGGGCTGGGGGTTCTGTCATCCCCATTTCAGGTTTCTGTTGAAAGAATAAACATGATGCAACACTCTAATGCATGAACTAGCTAGGGTGTGACACAAGGATAGCCTTTGCCATGCTTATTTTGCTAGTATACATGTTGCTGTTTGAAAACAGAAAGTTTACCGCTGTTGCAAAAATTCACTAGAAAAGTCAGAGCATGATATAATGTTGAAACTTTTTGAATAATGAGCTCTGATAAATTTACTACAGTGGGAATTTTATTTCATAATTTTTGGAGTTAGGGAAGTATGATGAATCTTGCATTCTTTACAGACTGTACTGTTTTGACAGATTGCTGTTATGTTTGCATTTTTTGCATATGTTTGCTTGTTTAATGATTCTATTTGAGGATAGGAGTATTACATATGCAGAGGCATTTAGTATGCAATGTGGAATAATAATTTTAGTGATTTGTTACAGTAGAGAATGATAAGGTTTTACATTGGTTTATACTAACCTATCTCATGAGTTCTTGTTGAGTTGTTGTGGATGAAGCTTTTGATAAAAAGAGAAACCATGATATGAGAGGAATTAAGGAGACACAAAAGTTCAAGCTTGGGGATGCCCAAGGCACCCCAATATAATATTACAAGAAGTCTCAAGCATCTAAGCTTGGGGATGCCCCGGTAGGCATCCCACCTTTCTTCTTCAACAACTATCGGTTAGTATCGGTTGAGCCTAAGTTTTTGCTTCTTCACATGAGTTGTGCCATCCTTGCAATGTCATTTTATTTTGTTTTTCTTGCTGTTTGAATACAATACCAAGATCTGAAATTCTTTAATGAGAGAGAGTCTTCACATTAGTTGCATAATTATTTAGCTACTCATTGATCTTCACTTATATCTTTTTGGAGTAGTTTGTCATTTACTCATGTGCTTCACTTTTATCTTATGAGTAAATGGTTGAATGAGTTGATTATCATAAATCTGAAATTATATATGCCTCATTTGCTTATCCCATGGGGAGTAATGACTTCACGTCTAAGAAGTAGAGGTTGTAAATTTATTGGAGGTTAGCAAGCATTGTATTGGTCATTTGAAAAATTTCATGAAAGAATATTGAAGGAAGAGAGATTTCATATATAAATATACTATTGTAGACATCTTTTATAGTTGGGATCACTCATTAAGTATGACATGCTAAAGAGTTGACGTTGGACAAGGAAGACAACGTAATGGGTTATGTTTTCCGACATCTCAGTTAAAGTATATTGTCATGGATCATTCAAACATGTTGAGCTTGCCTTTCCCCCTCATGCTAGCCAAAATTCCTTGCACCAAGTAGAGATACTACTTGTGCTTCCAAATATCCTTAAACCCAGTTTTGCCATGAGAGTCCGCCATACCTACTTATGGATTAAGTAAGATCCTTCAAGTAAATTGTCATCGGTGCAAGCAATAAAAATTGCTCTCTAAATATGCATGACTTATTAGTGCGAAGAAAATAAGCTTTGTATGAACTTGTTATGGAAGCAATAAAAGTGATAGACTGCATAATAAAGGTCCATATACAAGGGGCAATATAAAGTGACGTTCTTTCGCATTAAGATTTTGTGTATCCAACCCTAAAAGCGCATCACAACCTCTGCTTCTCTCTGCGAAGGGCCTATCTTTTACTTTATGTCTTTTACTTTTATGCAAGAGTCAAGGTGATCTTCACCTTTCCCTT
>NC_041391.1:392880833-392915653 GCF_002162155.2 Triticum dicoccoides
GCATGAACTATTATTGTTGACATCACCCAAAGGTGAATACGTTTGGAGGCAAAGTTATAAGCCCCAATCTTTCTCTGTGTCTGATTAAAACTTCATAACCATTAGTATTGCGTGAGTGTTAGCAATTGTAGAAGACTATATGATAGTTGAGTATGTGGAGTTTGATATTCCTAAAAATAAGATGGACTGCAATTGTTTGAATGACTGAGAATGAAGTTTGCTAGTTTTCAAGAAAGTTTATGGTCTATGCTTTGACATGTGAATTGCTTGTTACTTTATCATGAGAAGTTTTATGAGATGAACTACTGTTATGACATATTATCATGCTAGAAGAGGTGATTGAAATTATCATTGATCAAACTTGTGCACCTTCTAGCATTCACACTTCATAAATTCTTTCTTTATCATTTACCTACTCGAGGACGAGTAGGAATTAAGCTTGGGGATGCTGATACGTCTCCAACGTATCTATAATTTATGAAGCATTCATGCTATATTACTATGTGTTTTGAATGATTACGGGCTTTATTAGACACTTTTATATTACTTTTGGGACTAACCTATTAACCGGAGGCCCAGCCCATATTGTTTTATTGCCTGTTTCAGTATTTTGAACAAAAGGAATATCAAACGGAGTCCAAACGGAATGAAACCTTCAGCATCGTGATTTTCTGGAAGACTATCATCCTGGAGGCTTGGAGATCAAGTCAGAAGATCCTCGAGGAGCCTAGGAGATAGGGGGCGCCCCCCCCCCTACAGGGCACGCCCCCTGTCTCGTGGGCCCCTCGAGCACCTCCCGACCGACTTCTTTCGCCTATATAAGCCTACGTACCCTAAAACCATCGAATATCAAGATAGATCGGGAGTTCCGCCGCCGCAAGCCTCTGTAGCCACCAAAAACCTCTCGGGAGCCCGTTCCGGCACCCTGCCGGAGGGGGAATCCATCATCGGTGGCCATCTTCATCATCCCGGCGCTCTCTATGACGAGGAGGGAGTAGTTCACCCTCAGGGCTGAGGGTATGTACCAGTAGCTATGTGTTTGATCTCTCTCTCTCTCGTGTTCTCTCTCGTGTTCCCTCTATGGATCTTATGATGTTTCTCCCCCTCTACTCTCTTGTGATGAATTGAGTTTCTCCTTTGAAGTTATCTTATTGGATTGAGTCTTTATGATGAGAACACTTGATGTATGTCTTGCCGTGTTTATCTGTGGTGACAATGGGATATCACGTGCCTCTTGATGTATGTTTTGGCGACCAACTTGCGGGTTCCGCTCATGAACCTACGCATAGGGGTTGGCACACGTTTTCTTGACTCTCCGGTAGAAACTTTGGGGCACTCTTTGAAGTACTTTTATGTTGGTTGGATGAATCTGAGATTGTGTGATGCATATCGTATAATCATGCCCATGGATACTTTAGGTGACAATGGAGTATCTAGGTGACATTAGGGTTTTGGTTGATTTGTGTCTTAAGGTGTTATTCTAGTACGAACTCTTGAATAGATCGATCCGAAAGAATAACTTTGAGGTGGTTTCGTACCCTACCATAATCTCTACGTTTGTTCTCCGCTATTAGTGGCTTTGGAGTGACTCTTTGTTGCATGTTGAGGGCTTGTTATATGATCTATCTATGTTATTATTGTTGAGAGAACTTGCACTAGTGAAAGTATGAATCCTAGGCCTTGTTTCCTATCATTGCAGTATCGTTTACGCTCACTTTTACCTATAGTTACCTTGTTGTTTTTATTATTTCAGATTACAAAAACCTATATCTACCATCCATACTGCACTTGTGTCACCATCTCTTCGCCGAACTAGTGCACCTATACAAGTTATCATTGTATTGGGTGTGTTGGGGACACAAGAGACTTTTTGTTATTTCGTTGCAGGGTTGTTTGAGAGAGACCATCTTCATCCTATGCCTCCCACGGATTGATAAACCTTAGGTCATCCACTTGAGGGAAATTTTCTACTGTCCTACAAACCTGTGCACTTGCAGGCCCAACAACGTCTACAAGAAGAAGGTTGTGTAGTAGACATCACCCGGCTACGCGCATACCTCATCCATCGTTGGTTCATCCGGATTGCCAGGACGAGACCAAGAGGTGAGGGGATACGTGACCAGTGAGGCCCCTAATTCGCGATGCTCAGGGGCCCCCCTTGACGTACGAATGGCCTCGTGAAGGAAGTGCAAGCAACGTCTGGGTTAATCCAGAGTCCTCACACCTTTCCTCACTAGCTTTTGCCTGGGAGGGTCGCGAGATGACCAGGTGTCAAATACCTGGTAGGGTGGCGTGGCCTGGCACAGCCCCCGTGCCCAGCCCCCTCGTGCGGCCCTCCCGGGGAAAAGTTAGCACAGTGGGGCCAGAGGACGAGCCCTGGGGCTCTCCTCAGGTTAGTACAGCCACTAGGGTGCCCTCAATTGTTTATCATCAGCACGAAGCATGACACTTCCACTCTTGCATGGGCATAGACGCTCCTCGACCGTGTCGTCCGCTGGCATGGAGCATGGGGCTTCCACTGGTGCGTGGGGGGAGCTCCCTCTGAGGTGAGGCTCCGGGCGTGTACAGCCCCGTCCTGGTACGTGGCTTGCACAGCAAGACTGGAGGAGGTGTATATGGGCACCTGTGAGCTAGCGAGAGACTCACGAGGCCCTACCTCAAGGTGGGTTGCGCCTAATTTTTTGGTAAGGATGCTCGTGAATCCTGTGAGATGGTTAGGTCACCTGCACCGAGTGAATCTCTGGAGGATATTGCTTGAGAAGGCCAAACACCAACATCCCCAGGAGGTGACGTAAACAGGGCCAGCCCGCCAGACAGAGCTCAGCCGCTGGATTTGTCAACGCTGCAGGGACGAGACCGAGCATAGATGCTGTGCCCAGACTTCTCATGCATCGATCCCAAAGAAAGACAGTCAACACGTGGCTCTCGAGGTGGCGAGGCACCGTGCCGCGTGCCATAACTTATCCACTCGCGATTAGCTCATGCGAGAACAAGGCACCAAGGGCCATGGGAGGTGACGTACACGGGGCTGGCCCGCGAGACAGAGCTCGGACGCTTGGGTTTAGCGATGTTGCAGGGACGGATCCGAGCACATACGCCGTGCCAGTCCTTAATCATGAGGCGATCACGGGCGGGTTCATAAGGGCGCACGACATTCATGATGGTGAAGCACCAGACAGGAAGGTGATAGTTTAAAACAGCTCATAAAAGACCGAAATCAGTTCTGATAGATGCGCAAAACGGTACATGCTATGGGGCAGACCCATACAGCTTGAGGATAATGCAGCCCGAGGGGCGCCCTCAACTGAACGAACTAAAAAGTCACCTGACACCGTTGGGGTAGAAGTGTTGAAGTAGTTGAAGATGCATGTCGCAAAAGTTGCTCCGCATGAGCCAGCAGGCTCCTGAGCCTCGGGGGGCTCCGGAGGCTCTGTCTCCTCCTCCGTCAGGACTGCCTGGCGCCTGGCTTCACAAGACGCCGGGATGCCACGCATGCATCGCTGGAGCGAGGCAGTCGCGCCCAGCAGGCCAAAGGGCATGCAGACGTAGCTGTGGGGGTGGCCTTCACACCGGCCAACACTGGATGGCCAGAAGAGCTCCTGAGAAGCAGCTCTGTTGAGGCTCGGGATGTTGACGCAGACGCGCAGCTCACTGCCCGCATCCTGAGCAGCAACTACATTGAGTGGTGCGGCCGTCGCTTGCCTCACATGGCCCGCGCCATCTAAAGATCTTCAATTGCCCTGGTGATGAACTCCTGTGCGCTTGGTGCCTCACGCCCTGTGCCTTGCTCCTGGAAGCGCGCGTTGAAGCACGCCTCCACATGGTGCCTGAATGTCTCCCTCGTGACATTGGCCAGGTCAGAGGCCTTTCGAACAAGAGCCCCCGAGCCCAACCTGAGGGGGCGCGCTAGGTGCACCTCCCTATGCGAGAGAGAAAGGCGCCCCAGCAGAGGGCGAGGAGCCCGAGTCACGGTCCTCAGGCATGCCAACCTCCTGAGTGGCCCTGAGGACGAGCTGCTTCTTCTTCTTGGGAGCAACCTCATGGGAAGGGTGACACCCTTGCCATCCGAGTTCTCGACTGCCTTGTCCTGGTAGGCATGCTCGATGGAGCACACCGCATCTTTCTCATCGCTGGCGACTGTGATGATGCCGCCGCTTCCTGGCATCTTGAGGACGTTGTAGCCGTGGTGCATTGCCACCATGAACTTGGCGAGGGCTGGGTACCCGAGGATGGCATTGTACAGCAGGCGAATGTGAGTGACATCAAAGTTGATGAGCTTGGTGCGATAGTTGTTGCGCTTGCCGAAGGTGACGGGGAGGCAAATCTGCCCGATGGGGTGCGTGGAGCCGTCAGTCACCCCTGAGAATGACTTGGTGGGCTGAAGCTGGTCATACGACACCTGAAGCCTGTCAAATGTCTCAACGGAGAGACCATTGTGACCAGCACCGCGATTGGCGAGTGTCTCAGTGACGAGAACGTTGATGATGGTAGGTGAGCAGAGCATGGGGAGCGCGCCTGAAGCGGCCACACACTTGAGCTGGTCCGAAGAGTCGAAAGTGATGGCGTACTTTGACCACCTGAGCGGACGCGATGCCTCGAGCTTGGGGAGGGCCGCGTTCACCTCACGAGCGAACTGCTTGAAGATGTGATGGGAGGTAGGGGCCTGAGAACCTCCTAGGATGTAGGCAATAGCACAAGGCTCTTGGAAGACCCCAGCCCCATCATCCTGGCAGTGGTCGTCGTTCCTTCTTCGTGGCGGCGGCAGCGAAGGGAGGCCAACATTGCCCTGAGGATGGTCCTCACGAGGCTGATCCCGCCATGGACCGTCGCGAGGTTGGTCCTGCCAGCGGTCTTCACGAGGTTGATCGCGCTAACCCTGACGGGGGCCACGATCGTCCCAGCAGCCTCCGCTGCGAACTCCTCTGTGGCCGTAGCCATGGTCATTGCGCTCAGGGTGATGACCGAGGCGCCCGTCCCGGATAGCCCTGAGCTCTTGGCAGTCATTGGTGTTGTGGTTGTGCATGTTGTGGAAGATGCAGAATGGGCGGCTGCCTTTGGAGGACTCAGGGTGATCACAACCGTGCTACATGTCAGGCTTGGCCGCGAGCACCACCGGGCCCTTGCCCTTCGCGTCCTTCACTTGGCCTTCTTGTCTCCAGGATCGGCTTCTTGGAGCTCGAGGAGCGAGAGACGGCCTTCTTCCACCCTCGCGCACCTTGTCGCCATATTGAGCTAAGCATAGGTCCTCGTGTATGGTGAGCTCCCCCTTCATCTTGATGTCCCGGACGCCATCAGTGAACGCTGAGATGATGGCCTCGTCCGACACCTTAGGGATCTTGAGGCGAATGTTGGTGAGGCGCTAGATGTATTTATGCAAGGTCTCTCCTGGTTGTTGCTTGATGCACCGCAGGTCGCCAACTGCAGGAGCGCGGTCGCGGGTGCCTTGGAAGTTGGCGATGAAGCGCTCTCGCAGCTCGTCCCAAGAGGAGATCGACCCCACCGGGAGGTTCAGGAGCCACGAGCACGCGCCATCCTTGAGAGCCATGGGGAACTAGTTTTCCATGACCTTCTCATCACCACTTGCCATGTCGATGCTCAACTCATAGAGCTGAAGGAACTTGACCGGGTCGGGGGTGCCGTCGTAGCGCGGAGGCAGATCCGGCTTGAACTTGTCGGGCCAGACGATGCGGTGAAGCTCTGTAGTGAACGCCCGGCATCCCGCCGTGGCCACGAGGGCTTGCCTCCGAGGGGGAGCTAGGTCTTGACGCCTACGCACAACCACCTCGGGCCGCACACAGTCTTGACGCGGTGGCGCAAGAGGAGCTAGGAGCGCGCGTGCCTCTCCCTGAGGCCGCTACACGACTCGGCAGCTTTCTGCATCGCACGCGGGCGCCCTGCGCGGCTGGTCGCGCTAGGGGGGGCTCGCGCCTTGGCTCGGGGATGACATCTTGCCAGAGAGGAGGAGGAGGCGCGCTGTGAGCTATGTCACCCACCTGGGGCTGCGAGGGAGGCAGCGAACGGGACAGCGCAGGAGCCTCTCCAGCAGCACTGACGAGCTCGGCGATGCGGTACAGCCAATCCTCGTAGAGGTCGTCGGTTGGACGGTAGCGCAGAAGCTCATGGGCCATAAGCAGCGCCGATTGCATGGTTGCCGACCCGTGACGGGTGTGGGAGGATAAAGCAACGGCCGGGATCAGCGACGGAGTGGCAGTGCGGCCGTCGCATCGCACAGAGGGTGGCCACAACGAATCCTGGTGCTCATGGGCTGCAGGGCCAGTGGCAGCTTTGGCCACGGGAGACGGGGAGCAGTGAGGAGCACCGTTGACCGCGGGTGCCATCTAAGAGACATGCACGGCAAGGGCTGCCCGACGCTCGGCATGAACTCGACGAGCATCCGCCATGAGAATAGCGGAGCAGGGGTGAAACAACTGACGAAAGAGAGGCTTCGACATGCCCCCTACTTGACGCGCCAAATGTCGGATTCCGGGCTCTGCAGACCCAAGAAAGGTTTGAACTCAGGGGCATGTGCGAAGAACTCAACCTATCAAGTCAATCGATCCCCTTCTCTCACGACCTAGCTCGATGAACACAACAAAGAAAGACACGGTCGTTTACCCAGGTTCGGGCCACCTTGTGGTGTAATACCCTACTCCTGCTTTGTGGTGGATTAGCCTCGCGGGGGCCTGAGGATGAACTAGTGCAAGTGGAAGAACAGCCTCATGAGGCGTGTTCTTGTGATGAGCTCTTGGGGATTCGATGAGCTGATCACCCCATGCTTTCTATGGTGGTGGCTAGGCTATATTTATAGTGGCCTTGGTCCTCTTCCTCCAAAACTTAGGCGGGAAGGGATCCCACAATGGCCAAATTTGAAAGGGGGCAAAAAGTACATATGATCCTGATGAAAGGTGGTCTTCGCCTGCAAAGCTTCTGAACGTGACATCATGGTGGGCTCGGCGCTGACATCCGTCCTGCCGTTCTAGTGGTCCTGGTCTTGTTGCATGCAAATGGCAACCTTTGGCCGATTCCTTGGGACTCCACACATGTGCTTGCCTCCTTTGCACCAAAGAGGAAACCTGCCGCTCTGTGCCGCTGGCCTTGGTTGTCATGGCTGATGTCATTTAAGCCTTGTGAGGCTATGTCTTGCATAGAAATCCCCGCTCTATCAGGAGGCCACCTGAGGATGCCGCTCCCTCAGGAGGTCTTGATGTCGCCCGCCTCGCGAGGCTTGGCCCCTCGCAAGGGTCTTGTCTTGCCATGGGTGAAGATGGGCCATACCAGGCCATCGATGGAGCCACGCCATGGGCCGCAGGCAGGTAGGTCTAGATACCCTAGTTCCTAGAACACCGACAAAAGGTTTTCGACAAGTTCAAGGAGTTGACTACGGTGAGACTTTCTCACCCATAGCGATGCTTAAGTCTGTCCAAATCATGTTAGCAACTGCCGCATCTTGTGATTATGAAATCTGGCAAATGGACCTCAAAACTGCATTCTTAATGGATTTCTTAAAGAAGAGTTGTATATGATGCAACCAGAAGGTTTTGTCGATCCTAAAGGTGCTAACAATGTGTGCAAGCTCCAGCGATCCATTTATGGACTGGTGCAAGCATCTCAAGTTGGAATATACGCTTTGATGAGGAGATCAAAACATATGGTTTTTTACAGACTTTCGGAGAAGCCTGTATTTACAAGAAAGTGAGTGGGAGCTCTGTAGCATTTCTAATATTATATGTGGATGACATATTGTTGATTGGAAATGATATATAATTTCTGGATAACATAAAAGGATACTTGGATAAAAAAATTCAATGAAAGACCTCGATGAAGCTGCTTATATATTGGGCATCAAGATCTATAGAGATAGATCAAGACACTTAATAGGACTTTCACAAAGCACATACCTTGATAAAGTTTTGAAGAAGTTCAAAATGGATCAGTCAAAGAAAGGGTTCTTGCTTGTATTACAAGGTGTAAAGTTGAGTAAGACTCAAAGCCCAACCATAGCAGAAGACATAAAGAGAATGAAAGTCATTCCCTATGTCTCGGCCATAGGTTCTATAAAGTATGACATGCTGTGTACCAGACCAGTTGTGTGCCTTGCTATGAGTTTGGCAAGGGGTACAATAGTGATCCAGGAGTGGATCACTGGACAATGGTCAAAATTATCCTTAGGTACTTAAAGAGGACTAAGGAAATGTTTCTCGGTTATGGAGGTGATAAAGAGTTTGTCATAAAGAGTTACGACGATGCAAGCTTTGACACTGATCTAGATGACGCTAAGTCTCAACCTAGATACGTATTGAACGTGGGAGAAATTAGCTAGAGTAGCTCCATGCAGAGCATTGTAGACATAGAAATTTGCAAAATACATACAGATCTGAATGTGGCAGACCCGTTGACTAAAGTTCTCTCACAAGCAAAACATGATCACACCTTAGTACTCTTTGGGTGTTAATCACATAGAGATGTGAACTAGATTATGGACTCTAGTAAACCCTGGGTGTTGGTCACATGGCGATGCGAACTATGGGTGTTAATCACATAAAGATGTGAACTATTGGTGTTAAATCACATGGCGATGTGAACTAGATTATTGACTCTAGTGCAAGTGGGAGACCGAAGGAAATATGCCCTAGAGGCAATAATAAAGTTGTTGTTTTCTATTTCCTTATATCATGGTAAATGTTTATTATCCATGCTAGAATTGTATTAATCGGAAACTTGATACATGTGTGGATACATAGAAAAATGTCATGTCCCTAGTAAGCCTCTACTAGACTAGCTCATTAATCAAAGATGGTTAAGTTTCCTAACCATAGACATGTGTTGTCATTTGATGAATGGGATCACATCATTAGGACAATGATATGATGGACAAGACCCATTCGTTAGCTTAGCATTATGATCGTTCAGTATTATTGCTATTACTTTCTTCATGTCAAATACATATTCCTCCGACTATGAGATTTTGCAACTCCCGGATACCGAAGGAATACCTTGTGTGCTATCAAACATCACAACGTAACTGGGTCATTATAAAGATGCTCTACAAGTATCTCCGAAGGTGTTTGTTGGGTTGGCATAGATCAAGATTACGATATGTCACTCTGAGTATCGGAGAGGTATCTCCGGGCCCTCTCGGTAATACACATCATAAGAAGACTTGCAAGCAAAGTGACTAATGAGTTAGTTGCGTGATGATGTATTACGGAACAAGTAAAGAGATTTGCCGGTAACGATATTGAACTAGGTATGAAGATACCGACGATCGAACCTCGGGCAAGTAAGATACCGATGGACAAAGGGAATAACGTATGTTGTCATAGTGGTTCAACCGATAAAGATCTTCGTAGAATATGTGGGAGCCAATATGAACATCCAGGTTCCGCTATTGGTTATTGACCGGAGAGTTGTTTCGGTCATGTCTACATAGTTCTCGAACCCGTAGGGTCTGTACGCTTAACGTTCGATGATGATATTGTATTATATGAGTAATGTGATTTGGTGACCGAATGTTGTTCGGAGTACCAAATGAGATCACGGACATGACGAGGAGTCACGAAATGGTCGAGAGGTAAAGATTGATATATAGGATGATAGTATTCGGACACCGGAAGTGTTCCAGAGGGTACCGGGTACATACCGAGTCACCGGAAAGGAGTTTCGGGCAACCCTGATGACCCACAAGTATAGGGGATCTATCGTAGTCCTTTCGATAAGTAAGAGTGTCGAACCCAACAAGGAGCATAAGGAAATGACAAGCGGTTTTCAGTAAGGTATTCTCTGCAAGCACTGAAATTGTAGGTAACAGATAGTTTTGTGATAAGATAATTTGTAACGGGTAACAAGCAATGAAAGTAAATAAAGTGCAGCAAGGTGGCCCAATACTTTTAGTAGCAAAGGAAAAGCCTATACAATTTCTTATAATGAGAAAAGTGCTCCCGAGGACACATGGGAATTATCGTCAAGCTAGTTTTCATCACGCTCATATGATTCGCGTTCGGTACTTTGATAATTTGATATGTGGGTGGACCGGTGCTTGGGTACTGCCCTTTCTTGGACAAGCATCCCACTTATGATTAACCCCTATTGCAAGCATCCGCAACTACAAAAGAAATATTAAGGTTAACCTAACCATAGCATGAAACTAGTGGATCCAAATCAGCCCCTTACGAAGCAACGCATAAACTAGGGTTTAAGCTTCTGTGACTCTAGCAACCCATCATCTACTTATTACTTCCCAATGCCTTCCTCTAGGCCCAAATAATGGTGAAGTGTCATGTAGTCAACGTTCACATAACACCACTAGAGGAGAGACAACATACATCTCATCAAAATATCGAACGAATACCAAATTCACATGACTACTAATAGCAAGACTTCACCCATGTCCTCAGGAACAAACGTAACTACTCACAAAGCATATTCATGTCATGATCAGAGGAGTATTAATATGCATTAAGGATCTGAACATATGATCTTCCACCAAGTAAACCAATTAGCATCAACTACAAGGGGTAATCAACACTACTAGCAACCCACATGTACCAATTTGTGGTTTTGATACAAGATTGGATACAAGAGATGAACTAGGGTTCTGAGAGGAGATGGTGCTGGTGATGATGTTGATGGACATTGACCCTCTCCCGATGAGAGGATCATTGGTGATGACGATGGTGATGATTTCCCCCTCCCGGAGGGAAGTTTCCCTGGCAGAACAGCTCCGCCGGAGCCCTAGATTGGTTCCGCCAAGGTTCCGCCTCGTGGCGGCGGAGTTTCGTCCTGTAAGCTTGCCTATGATTTTTTCCAAGGTAAGAGGCTTCATATAGTAGAAGGTGGGCACCGGAGGGCCAACAGGGGGGCCAGGAGACAAGGGGCACGCCTAGTAGGGGGGCGCACCCCCCACCCTCCTGTCCAGGGTGTGGGCCCCCTCTGGTATTTTCTTCACTCAATAATTCTTATTAATTCCAAAAATGACTTCCGTGGAGTTTCAGGATTTTTGGAGCTGTGTAGAATAGGTTTCCAATATTTGCTCCTTTTCCAGCCAGAATCCCAGCTGCCGGCATTCTCCCTCTTCATGATAAACCTTGTAAAATAAGAGAGAATAGCCATAAGTATTGTGACATAATGTGTAATAACAGCCCATAATGCAATAAATATTGATATAAAAGCATTATGCAAAATGTACGTATCAACTCCTCCAAGCTTAGACCTCGCTTGTCCTCAAGCGGAAGCCGAAATCGAAAAATATGTCCACATGTTTAGAGATAGAGGTGTCGATAAAAATAAAATACGGACATGAGGGCATCATGATCATTCTTATAACAGCAACATATATAGATTTTGTCATATGATTTCTTATGCACAAGTAACAATCTATTCACAATGTCAAGTATGGAACATAAACTTCATTGAGAACTAAAAAACTATAATCTCAGTCATTGAAGCAATTGCAATTTATCATAACATCAAAAAGAGTCAAAAATAGAGCATTTCAGCAAGTCCACATACTCAACTATCATACAGTCTTCTACAATTGCTAACACTCACGCAATACTTATGGTTATGAAGTTTTAATCGTACACTGAGAAAGATAGGGGCTTATTGTTTTGCCTCCCAATGTATTCAACTTTGGGTGATGTCAACAATAATAGTTCATGCTAACTTACATCCAATTGGATATATATATCATGATCTTTCCAACACGAGGTGCTTGCCAAAGGATAAAATGAAAAAGGGAAAGGTGAAGATCACCTTGACTCTTGCATAAAGTAAAAGACATAAAGTAAAAGATAGGCCCTTCGCAGAGGGAAGCAGAGGTTGTCATGTGCTTTTACGATTGGATGCACAAAATCTTAATGCAGAAGAATGTCACTTTATATTGCCACTTGTGATATGAACCTTTATTATGCAGTCCGTCGCTTTTATTACTTCCATATCACATGATCGTATAAAGCTTATTTTCTCTGCACTAATAAGTCATACATATTTAGAGAGCAATTTTTATTGCTTGCAACATGACAACTTACTTGAAGGATCTTACTCAATCCATAGGTAGGTATGGTGGACTCTCATGGCAAAACTGGGTTTAAGGATATTTGGAAGCACAAGAAGTATCTATACTTGGTGCAAGGAATTTGGCTAGCATGAGGGGGAAAGGCAAGCTCAACATGTTCGGACGATCCATGACAATATACTTTAACTGAGATGTGAGAAAACATAAACCATTACGTTGTCTTCCTTGTCCAACATCAACTCTTTAGCATGTCATACTTAATGAGTGCTCACAATCATAAAAGATGTCCAAGATAGTATATTTATATGTGAAAACCTCTCTTTCTTTATTACTTCCTATTAATGGCAACGATGACCAATACTATGTTTGTCAACTCTCAACAACTTTTATGCCTCATACTCTTTATATGTGAAGTCATTACTATCCATAAGATCAATATGAACCCTTTTATTCTTTTTATTCTTTCTATTTTCTCAAGATCATAGCAAGATAGGAAAGCCCTTGACTCAACACTAATCTTTATTATAGATAGCTCACAGACTTGATTACATAAAGAGATCACAAAGCAAAACTCAAAACTAATTCATACCAAAACTTTATTCTACTAGATCAAGATACTACTAAAAGGATCGAACTAAATAAAACGGTAAAGATAGGAGTATGATGGTGATACAATACCGGGGCACCTCCCCCCAAGCTTGGCAGTTGCCAAGGGGAGTGCCCATACCCATGTGATTATGTCCTAGGAGGTGATGAAGGTGGTGATGATGATGGTGGATAATCGCACATCAAGCGTAAAAGCTCATCCAACTTGCAGATATTGCCCTTGAGTCCGACGATATGATCCTTAAACAAAATATTTTCCTGTGTGAGATACTTGTTTTATATGCAAGCTAACTCAATCATCTTGAAACCTTCAATCTCAGTTGGAGTAAAGAGGTTATAGAGGTTGAGGGATGTCTTCTTCTTCCACCGTCGGAGCTTGATCCTCCATGGCCTTCTTGATCCCTTCATCCTTGTTGATCTCCTCCGGTTCTTCTCTTTTCAGCTCTATCTTCAATAGCCAAGCGTCCTTGTCTTTATTGTTGAAGGAGGGTGACGTCATGATGCTCTAGATCTGCCAGAAAAATAGCTCGAAATGAAAACAGAGGATTTTTGCATGATTCGGTGGTCAAAACCTTTGGGAGATTATATAATGAATTTTTACCGACTGAAAGAAGTAACGTGCAAGAAAACGGAGTCCGGGAGGCACACGAGGTGCCCACGAGACAGAGGGCGCGCCGAGTAGGGGGGGCGCCCTCCACCCCCGTGGAGACCTCGTGTCCTTCCCGGATTACTTCTTGCTTTCCAAAATTCTTAAATATTCCAAAATGGAGAAAAATTGCCATTAGAATTGTTTTGGAGTCGGTTTACTTACCGTACCACATAGCTATTCCTTTTCGGAGTCTGAAACATTCTGGAAAGTGTCCCTTATGTATTCTTCCAGGGTTACGATCTCAATAATATTAGTTTCAACATTGATAGGATTACCTGAGATATAATGTTTGATTCTTTGACCGTTCACTACCCTCGGACTTGTGCCTTCGAAGTTGTTGATTTTTATGGCACCGGAACGATATACATCCTCGATAAGGTAAGGACCTTCCCACTTAGAGAGAAGTTTTCCTGCAAAAAAAATCTTAAACGAGAGTTGAATAGTAACACATAATCACCTACGTTAAACTCACGCTTTTGTATCCTTTTGTCATGCCATCTTTTAACTTTTTCTTTGAACAGTTTGGCATTCTCATAGGCTTGGGTTCTCCATTCATAAAGTGAGCTAATATCAAATAAACTCTTCTCACCGGCAAGTTTGAAGTCATAGTTGAGCTCTTTAATGGCCCAATATGCTTTATGTTCAAGTTCGAGAGGTAAGTGACATGCTTTTCCATAAACCATCTTATACGGAGACATAGCCATAGGATTTTTATATGTAGTTCTATAGGCGCATAATGCATCATCAAGTTTCTTGGACCAATTCTTTCTAGATCTATTGACAGTCTTTTGCAAAATTAATTTGAGCTCTCTATTGCTCAACTCTACTTGACCGCTAGACTGTGGGTGATAAGGAGATGCAATTCTATGATTAACATCATACTTAGCAAGCATTTTACGAAAAGCACCATGAATAAAATGTGAACCACCATCAGTCATAAGATATCTAGGGACTCCAAACCTCAGAAAAATAACTTCTTTAAGCATCTTAATAGAGGTGTTATGATCAGCACTACTAGTTGGAATAGCTTCTACCCACTTAGTAACATAATCAACAACTAAAAATGTGTGTATCCATTAGAAGCGGGAAAAGGTCCCATATAATCAAAGCCCAAAACATCAAATGGTTCAATAACAAGAGAATAATTCATAGGCATTTCTTGATGTCTACTAATATTACCAATTCTTTTACATTCATCACAAGACAAGACAAACTTACGGGCATCTTTGAAGAGAGTAGGCCAATAAAAACCGAATTGCAATACCTTATGTGCAGTTCTATCTCCAGCGTGGTGTCCTCCATATGGTTTGGAGTGACACTTGCGTAGGATATGTTCTTGTTCATGCTCAGGTACACAACGTCTAATAACACCATCTACTCCTTCTTTGTAAAGGTGTGGGTCATCCCAGAAGTAATGTCTTAAATCATAAAAGAACTTTTTCTTTTGCTGGTATGTGAAACTCGGTGGTATAAATTTAGCAACAATGTAATTAGCATAATCATCATACCATGGAGCAGTACGAGAAGCATTAATGACCGCTAATTGTTCATCGGGAAAGCTATCATCAATAGGTAGTGGGTCATCAAGAACATTCTCTTACCTAGACAAGTTGTCTGCAATGGGGTTCTCAGCTCCCTTTCTATCAATAATGTGCAAATCAAATTCTTGAAGAAAGAGAGCCCATCTAATAAGTCTAGGCTTAGCATCTTTATTTTCCATAAGATATTTAATAGCAGCATGATCAGTGTGAATAGTAACTTTACAATCAACAATGTAAGGTTTGAACTTATCACATGCAAAAACGACTGCTAAGAACTCTTTTTCAGTAGAAGCATAATTTCTCTGGGCAGTATCAAGAGTTTTACTAGCATACTGGATAACATTTAATTTCTTATCAACCCTTTTCCCTAGAACAGCACCTACATCATAATCGCTAGCATCACACATAATTTCAAAGGGTAAGTTCCAATCAGGTGGCTGAACAATAGGTGCAGTGATCAAAGCTTTCTTAAGTATTTCAAATGCTTCTACACAATCATCATCAAAGACAATAGGAATATCTTTTTGCAATAAATTGGTCAGAGGCCTAGAGATTTTAGAAAAATCCTTAATGAACCTCCTATAAAAACCGGCATGACCACGGAAACTTCTTATACCTTTTATGTCCTTGGGACATGGCATCTTTTCAATAGCATCAACTTTAGCTTTATCAACTTCAATACCTCTTTCAGAAATTTTTTGCCCCAAGACAATGCCTTCATTAACCATAAAGTGTCACTTTTCCCACTTCAAGACGAGACTAGTGTCTTCACATCTCTGCAAAACTCGATCAAGGTTGCTCAAGCAATCATCAAAAGAGGATCCATAAACAGAGAAATCATCCATGAATACCTCACAAATATTTTCACAAAAGTCAGAGGATATAGCCATCATGCATCTTTGAAAGGTAGAAGGTGCATTACATAAACCAAAAGGCATACATCTATAAGCAAAAGTACCGAAAGGGCAAGTAAAAGTAGTTTTTGATTGATCCTCGGCTGACACGGGTATTTGAGGGAAACCAGAATAACCATGTAGAAAGCAGAAATGTGTATGTTTGGATAGTCTTTCTAGCATTTGATCAATAAAAGGTAAAGGGTAATGATCTTTCTTAGTAGCTTTATTTAATTTACAGAAATCAATTACCATCCTATAACCTGTAATAATTCTTTGCGGGATCAATTCATCTTCATCATTAGGAATGACAGTAATACCTCCTTTCTTGGGGACGCAATGGACAGGACTTACCCAATCACTATCAGCAACGGGATAAATTATACTTGCCTCAAGGAGCTTTAGTATCTCCTTTCTTACCACTTCTTTCATCTTAGGATTTAATCGTCGTTGAGGATCTCTAAATGGTTTGGCATCTTTCTCCAATTTAGTTTTGTGTTGGCATAGACTGGGACTAATGCCCTTAAGATCATCTAGAGTATATCCAATAGCAGCACGGTGCTTCTTCAGAGTTTTCAATAATCTTTCCTCTTCTTGCTCTGAAAGGTTAACACTAATAATAGCAGGATATATCTTCTTTTCATCAAGATAAGCATATTTAAGATTATCAGGTAAAGGTTTGAGCTCATACACGGGATCACTAAGGGAGTTCCGGACTAGGGGGTGTCCGGATGGCCGAACTATCATCATCGGCCAGACTCCAAGACTATGAAGATACAAGATTGAAGACTTCGTCCCGTGTCCGGATGGGACTTTCCTTGGCGTGGAAGGCAAGCTTGGCGATATGGATATGTAGATTTCCTACCATTGTAACCGACTCTGTGTAACCCTAGCCCTCTCCGGTGTCTATATAAATCGGATGGCTTTAGTCCATAGCACGAAGAACAATCATATCATAGGCTAGCTTCTAGGGTTTAGCCTCCTTGATCTCGTGGTAGATCCACTCTTGTAACACACATCATCAATATTAATCGAGCAGGACGTAGGGTTTTACCTCCATCAAGAGGGCCCGAACCTGGGTAAAACATCGTGTCCCTTGTCTCCTGTTACCATCCGCCTAGACGCACAGTTCGGGACCCCCTACCCGAGATCCGCCGGTTTTGACACCGACATTGGTGCTTTCATTGAGAGTTCCTCTGTGTCGTCGCCGATAGGCTCGATGGCTTCTTCGACCATCATCAACGACGCAGTCCAGGGTGAGACCTTTCTCCTCGGACAGATCTTCGCATTCGGCGGCTTCGCACTGCGGGCCAATCCGCTTGGCCATCTGGAGCAGATCGAAAGCTACGCCCCTGGCCGCCAGGTCAGATTTGGAAGTTTGAACTTCATGGCTGACATCCGCAGGGACTTGATCCTCGATGGATTCGAGCCACAGCCGAGCGTGCCGCACTGTCAGGCGAGCATGATTTAGCTCTGCAGCCGGACAGTACCCTGGAGGCCGCACTCGAACCCGCTCCGATCTTCAATTCGGAGCCGGCTGCGCAGATCGAGGACGGATGGCTAGACACCGCCTCGGGAGCTGCAACCTCTACGGCGATAGAGCCGAACACTGACATTGTCCCTCATAAAGCTCGTGACTCCGAGGTGCCGGACTCCTTGCCGGATTCCGAACCTCCCGCACCCCCTCCGATCGAATCCGATTGGGCGCCGATCATGGAGTTCACCGCAGCGGACATCTTTCAACACTCACCTTTTGGCGACATCTTGAGTTTGCTAAAATATCTCTCGTTATCAGGAGAGCCCTGGCCGAACTGCGGTTAGGACGGTTGGGATGCGGACGACGAAGAAATTCAAAGCCCACCCACCACCCACTTGGTAGCCGCTGTCGACGATCTAACCGACATGCTAAACTATGACTCCGAAGACATCGACGGTATGGACGACGATGCCGGAGACGACCAAGAACCAGCGCCTACCGGGCACGGGAAAGCCACCCCAACTCATGACGTATACATGGTGGATACACCAAAAGGAAGCGATAATGAGGAAAAACGGGACGTGGCGAAGGACAACTCCCCCAACAAACAACCAAAGCGGCGACGCAAGCGCCGCCCGAAGACCGGCATCGATAAAAACGGCACCCATACGGACCCGGCCCTAGAGCAGGGCGAAGCAGTGGACGACGCACATGTCAACAAGCAGCCAGCAGGACATGAACTGGACAAGCAACCCATCCCCGGCGAAGATGATCTCACATCACCAGAGCATATGAATCTTCATAAAAGGCTCATCGCCACTGCAAGAAGTTTGAAGAAGCAAAAGCGGAAGCTCAAAACAGCAGAGGATGCACTCAGAATGAGATGGAGCAAAGTACTCAACAGCGCAGATAAACATGGCGCTAGTCACCAGACAAAGAGCTACCCGAAGCGCAAGCTGTTGCCCGAATTTGACGAGGAGGCCTTAGAGCCCCCGCAGTCAAAAAAGAAAGAAGCCGCCTGGCCGGATAGACGACCAGATGACAGGCCAAGAGCAACAAGGGGCGCCGCACACAAGCCGGCACACGATCAGCATAAAGATCCTCGGAAAAAGGACGACCCAGTCAGATCTATTTATGGGCCAAAAAAGAAGACTCCAGGAAGCAACATAACACGCTGAGCATTCGAAGACAACGGCACACCCAAATACAGGGGCGCCGCACACCCACTATGTTTCACCGACGAAGTACTGGATCATGGATTTCCAGCGGGATTCAAACCCGTAAACATAGAAGCATATGACGGACAATAGACCCCGGAGTCTGGATTGAGGACTACATCCTACACATACATATGGCCAGAGGAGACGATCTCCATGCCATAAAATACCTACCCCTCAAGCTCAAAGGGCCATCTCGGCATTGGCTTAAAAGCCTCCCAGAAAATACCATTGGAAGTTGGGAAGAGCTTGAGGATGCGTTTCGAGCAAACTTTCAGGGGACCTATGTCCGCCCTCCGGATGCAGACGATTTAAGTCACATAACTCAACAGCCCGGAGAGTCAGCACGCAAATTCTGGAACAGGTTCCTCACTAAAGAGAACCAAATAGTAGACTGTCCGGACGCTGAAGCCCTAGCAGCCTTTAAACACAACGTCCAAGACGAATGGCTTGCCAGACACCTCGGCCATGAAAAACCAAGAACAATGGTCGCACTAACAAGCCTCATGACCCGCTTTTGTGCGGGGGAAGACAGCTAGCTGGCTAGATGCAGCACCAGCGACCCGAGTACATCCGAAGTTAGGGATGGAAATGGGAAATCACGAGGCAGAAAAGATCAGCGCCGGAATAAGGAAAATGGCCCAAATAGTACGGCGGTCAACGCCGGATTCAAAACTCTCGGCCGAACAACAAAACACTGCCCCTCAAGGACAACAGTGACGAGCTATCCAACCTAAACAAGATTCTGGATAGACTATGTCAAATACATGGTACCTCCGGGAAGCCTGCAAACCATACCCACAGAGATTGTTGGGGCTTCAAACAGTCCGGCCGACTTAATGCCGAACACAAGGGGCTCGACACACCAAGCGAAAGTGACGAAACCCAAAAGAAGCACTCCGGAAAACAGAAGACTTTCCCACTAGAAGTCAAAACAGTGAACTCACTTCATGTGATAACACGAAAAGACAGCGCGGCACCTGCTATACCAGGACACCGCCCGCAGAATGGGGATAGACCCTACCAAAATTCGCCGTAGCAGCACTTCCTTCAAAGGAGTGACGCCAGGCCTTTAAGCCAATTATACAGGCTCTGTACCACCAGAGGTTGTGTTCGGTTCATCCGACAACCTCCGTCGCGAAAAGCTCACTCTCCATCGCCCCATTCAAACAGTAGCCCTTAAGCACTATTGGGGCGTGCATCTATCGCCAGCCCTAATGCAATACCACATTACGCGTTTTTTACGCTTAAGAATGCCCGGTCAACGTGGCATAATTTCATTAAAAAGTAACTCCGAGTGTTCCTCGACCACGGAGAACGTGAGACTGCTTCAACAGCCACACACTAATCAGACCTTGCAGGTCAAAGCCCCTAAAAACAGGTCATTCAGACCTCGGACATGGTTAGGCGAGTCCGGCGTAACTAAACAAGGGGCTTCCCAGCCGCATACCCCCTTCATAAGGGGCCGCGTGTATACATGATGAGAGCCAATAAAGCTCAACTTTCCTCATTTTATTCTATTTTAATACAATTTCTGCACGATATTTCTTGGAAACTAAGTCCTTCTCTTTTTCAGATGAAGCACGTGCTACACCCGTCCAAGATACAGCACAACAGAGACACAGGCACAGACGTGCAGCAGGGACCCGTTGCAAGGATTCTTTTCAGATTAAGACCCTGCGTAAACCTTTCTTACTGTCTCTTGTTGATACACATCCCCCGGTTTCGCACCATAGCCGAGGAGGAGGCTGGCGTTTTGGCATCGGCTGCGTCAGAAGTTCCCGTCTGTACCTGGACACAAGGGGCTTAGGGCATTGTTCTGCCCGGTATCATAAAGACCGAACACCTTAGGGAGTGTTCGGTGTCTCGAGTTAGGCCTTATATGCATCAGCTCCGAATCATGTCTTTGGTCAAATTTTGGGTTTGCCCGGCTCCTGTGTTTTGCTGCCTTACGTTCTGCATCATCGGCTAACGCGGCACCAGGAGAACTACTGCGATTGTGCCCCGGTTCAGCCGGGCGAGCACCTCAGTAGAGAAAGCCGAAAACTGACTGTCATGATATAGCGAGAGACTCCTCAACCACTCGATCGACCATTGGAATGTTTAGAATTCCTCCGCTTTGACGAAGGACCGCTTCCCGGTCAGGCACATACGCGCCCCGAGTTCGGGAAGAGCGGTGCCACCAGGGGCTATATAGTAGCCCCACATTCGAGCTCCTATGGCTAAGTGAAAGTGATAAAGCATTTTGTTGCCTACTTTGCTATGTTATCACCTCCTTAAAAGGACCAAGACGTTGGATTAAGTGTGAAAAAAGCGCTTTTCTTTTTGCAAACACCCCCGCACCATGTGCGTGGGGGCTGAAGCCAAAGACTGCCATCTTTCAGATTATACATACATATACGGCCGCACAGGAGATAGTTCAATACTTGAACACACAAGTATAAAAAGTTATTGCATTATAAACATGATCTCAGAAATCATACATGTCATTCAAACATAACATCTTTCGAGCACTGCGACTCTATTATACGAGCGCCCTGCAGGACTTCCTCAAAATAGTGCTCGGTGGGGAATCGGCTTTTGTCCGAACCCAGGGATGCAACAGCGGTGGCATCCATCTCCGCCCAGTATGTCTTACCATGGGTGAGAGCCATCCGTGCACCTTCTATGCATGCCGACCGCTTCATCGCCCCAATACGCGGCACCGCCCCAAGGAATTGCTGCAACAAGCCAAAATAACTCTTCGGCTTGGGCCTTCTCGGCCACAGATGAGCGACCACATCCGTCATGGCAAGTCCGGACAATCTATTCAGCTCAGCCCACTCAACCAGCCGATCACTCAACGGAAGTGGACGCTCCGGACTATGGAATTGAGACCAGAAAAGCTCTTCCATTTCATGATCCTCCTGGCTTCGAAAGTGCACGACTGCGTCCGCCGCACTCGCCGCCAAGTCCAGATAAGGTCCTCCGCACCGTACAATCGGCCCAGCTGAGCATACTTCGGATCCGTGAACTTCCTACGCAGCATAAAGGGCTTTCCAGCCACAATGTCTTCGACCTGACACAGTTCCTCCTTCATAGCCCACATCGCACTACGGGCATCCTTGGCTTCGGCGTCGGCCTTCTTTAGGTCCTCTTGCTTCGCTCGGTGTTCTCCTTCAAGAACCTCCAGGCGGTCGGTAGCAACTTTTAATTTCGTGGCCATTCCGGCCATCTCCTCCCTACTTCGGCAGTGAGCAGCCTTCTCAGCTTCTAGCTCTTCCGCTGCCTTCGAGGCAGTCGCCTCGCTTTTTCTGGCTTGCTCCTTGGCCCGAGCAAGTTCTGCTCGAAGGCCTTCCACAGCAGCAGCACTATCTGCATCAGGCATACAAATTGTAAGGAATGGGCTTCAGCTCCCTTACTAGGCGACCGCAGAGCAACTACATACCTTGTGACTCATTGAGTCATTTATTAACCAGCGAGATGTCCGCATATGCAACGTCGAGTTGCCTCTTCAGCTCGGCAAATCCATCAGTCCGGCTAGCCACCGAACGTTCCACCACCTGCATAGGAAAGGCGACAATCTATAACTGAGATTATGATCCTCGGCACGCTGCCGCTTTCGACAGCATACCAAGTCTCAGGGGCTACTATCTATACAGGGCGCACTTCATGTGCAAAACTGTCAAAAGGTATGTCATTTTTTGCGTACCTCAAATCCCGTCAGCAAACTTCTAACGGCTTCACACAACCCGCTTTCGGCGGACGAGATCCTCTCAATCACCATACCCATTAATGTGCGGTGATCTTCTGAGATGGACGCCCTCTTAAGAAAATCCTGCAGCTCCACCGGCCGTACTCCAATGGGTGCCGAATTCTCTGGCCCCGCCGGACTCGGGGAGACCGTCCGCGACGACACCTCAAGGTCGTCCGCCTCGCACGATGGGGCGGAAGATGGAGGCGTTTCGCTCTCCATCATCTCCGGACGAAGGACTCCCGAAGATGAGCTGTGCTGAGATGGGCTGAGATCTGAACTACAAGGTGAAAACTTCGGTTACCCTTAGAAATTAAACAGGGATATCCACTATTACAAAATTCCCCCTTTTACTTACGGCTCGCTAGAGGGCTAATTCCTCTGAGGAGACAGTTTGGCCAGGGCTCTTCCCGGCCCGGGACCTTCCGGTACAGATTTCTTTCCCCGCTTTGAGGCCTTGGCCTCCGGGTCTTCGGAAGCGGTCCTCTTCTCCCCCTGGAAGGAGGGACTCTCGATTCCTCCGTTACTGAAAGCCTCCGTGGCTGAGGTGGTAGATCCCCTGTGCCCTTCTTCGACCTCCTCTGAAGGTGCAACCTCTAACATTTTGATTAACACAGGATCCTGCGTGGTCTTAGGGAGGGGGGCCGGACACCGTACCAGTTTTGCTTGCGCTATCCACTCCTGTCCAAGGGATAGCTGGTTAAAAGGCAAACCCACAGTAAATAAATGAACGATGTGTCCGGACACAGGGCTACTTACTTGAGTATCCGGGCGATTGCAGCTTAGGCCAGCATCCTCGGTCAATTCCGGACGCATCTCTTGCGATCCGAAGAACAGTTCGTACATCTCCGCGGGTGTCAAACCCATGAAGTGTTGAAGAGCTCGTGGCCCCTCCGGATTAAATTCCCACAGGCGGAGGGGGCGACATTTGCAGGGCAGTAGGCGACGGATCAACATAACCTGTACCACTATGGCCAGATTGATCTCCCTTTCTTGGAGGCCTCGAATCCGGTCCTGCAACAGGGGAACGTCCTTGGACGGCCCCCAGTCACGCCCCTTGTTGACCCATGACGTCAGCCGCTGTGGAGGGCCCGAGCGGAAGACGGGCAGCAGCCTCTGCCTGCTGCCCCTGGGAGCAGTGATATAGAACCACTCCTGTTGCCACAAGCCGAGCTCCTCCTGAAAAGAGCCCTCGGGCCATGGAGCATCGACCCTCTTACTTATAACCGCCCCGCCGCACTCTGCCTGACGCCCCTCAATCATCTTCGGCTCCACGTTGAAGGTTTCGAGCCACAAGCCGAAGTGAGGGGTAGTGCGGAGGAAGGCTTCACAGACGACAATGAATGATGAGATGTGGAGGATAGACTCCAGAGCCAAGTCATGGAATTCCAGCCCATAGTAAAACATGAGCCCCCTCACGAAGGGATCCGTCGGGAAGCCTAAACCCCGACGGAGGTAAGACACGAACACGACGCTCTCGCCAAGCTCGGGAGTAGGAATAACTTGCCCTCGGGCAGGCAGCCTATGCGAAATCTCGTAGGTTAAGTATCTGGCGTCTCTTAGCTTTAGCACGTCCTCTTCCGTGATGGAGGAGGGCATCCGCCGGCCTCGTAGGTCGGGGTCGGACATTGTCGAAGATCGAAGGTACCCAAATATGGAGCCCTGGGTGTTGGAACTCGGGGCGAGGGGCGGATTCGATAGAGGATTGAAGGAAAAGAACGGGCCTTGGTCTCATTATAAAGAGGGAGAATACCAAGAGCCGTCCCCGTGATCGTTTGGAACCCGCCTTCGATGGAGGGGGCTCGGCAACGGGCGCGGTTGGGTTACCCACGTCCGTATTGATGGGAATCCCGGAATAAGGGGAACACGATCTCTGCTTCGACAAGACGTGCCAAGGAAACCGCCTCGCTAAACGCGTGGAGGTGGAACAATAAAAACGATTTGACTAAAGGCTTGGTAGTGGTGTGACGTCACGCCACAAAATACGTCAGTAGATTGAACTTGTGTAATGTTATTCTCTCTACGGTGGTACGTGGAATTTATTTTGCAGAGCCGGACACTATCCTGGTGTTCACAATCTTCTATAAATTATTCGGAGGAAGAACCCGCCTTGCAATGCCGAAGACAACATGCGCGCCGGACTCGTCGTCATTGAAGCCTGGTTCAGGGGCTACTGAGGGAGTTCCGGACTAGGGGGTGTCCGGATGGCCGAACTATCATCATCGGCCGGACTCCAAGACTATGAAGATACAAGATTCAAGACTTCGTCCCGTGTCCGGATGGGACTTTCCTTGGCGTGGAAGGCAAGCTTGGCGATACGGATATGTAGATTTCCTACCATTGTAACCGACTCTGTGTAACCCTAGCCCTCTCCAGTGTCTATATAAACCGGATGGCTTTAGTCCATAGCACGAAGAACAATCATACCATTGGCTAGCTTCTAGGGTTTAGCCTCCTTGATCTCGTGGTAGATCCACTCTTGTAACACACATCATCAATATTAATCGAGCAGGACGTAGGGTTTTACCTCCATCAAGAGGGCCCGAACCTAGGTAAAACATTGTGTCCCTTGTCTCCTGTTACCATCCGCATAGACGCACAGTTCGGGAACCCCTACCCGAGATCCGCCGGTTTTGACACCGACAATCACCCTTGGGTGGAGGGGGATCCCCTAGGATTTCAACAGGCAAGTTGTATTTCAGAATAGGACCCTGTTGAAGGAACACTTCGTCTATTTCACTTCTCTCATTCATAAACATATCATTTTCATGGTCTAGCAAATATTGTTCTAACGGATCAGTAGGAGGTACGGCAATAGAAGCAAGACCAATAATTTCATCCTTACTAGGCAATTCTTTATCACGGGGTTGTCTATGAAATTTAGCAAAATTAAACTCATGTTTCATATACCCTAAGCCAATTGTAACAACATCCTTTTTGCAATCAATCCTAGGATTAACAGTATTCAAGAAGGGTCTGCAAATATAATGAGACAAAAGTCATCTTGTGGGGAACCAAGAACAAGAAAATCAGGAGGATATTTAACTTTCCCACACAAGACTTCAACATCTCTAACAATCCCAAATGGCTTAATAGTATCTCTATTGGCAAGCTTAATAGTAACATCAATACCTTCTAACTCAGCGGGTGCAATGTCATGCATAATTTCTTTATATAAGGAATGAGGTATTGCACTAGCACTAGCACCCATATCACATAAGCCATGATAACAATGATCTCCTATTTTAACAGAAATAACATGCATGCCTACAACAAGTCTATGTATCTTAGCATCTGGTCTAGCAATATTAGCAGTTTCACCACAGAAATAAATAACATGCTCATCTATATTATCATCCAAGAGATCTTTAACCATAGCAATATTAGGTTCAACTTTGATTTGCTCAGGGGGTGTATAAGTTCTAGTATTACTCTTACGAACAACAGTTGAAGCTTTAGCATGATCCTTTATCCTAACAGGAAAAGGTGGTTTCTCAACATAAGTAGTAGGAACAATAGGATCATTATAAGTGATAGTCTTTTCTTCAACTGTAATAGGTGCAACTACCTTTACTTCAGTGGGAGGATTATATTTAAACCACTTCTCCTTAGGGAGATCAACGTGAGTAGCAAAAGATTAACAAAAAGCAGCTACTATCTCAGAGTCAAGTCCATATTTAGCGCTAAATCCACGAAAAGCACCGGTATCCATAAAAGATTTAACACAATCAAACTTACGTGTCATACCTGACTCCTTACCATCGTCGGAACCCCAATCTTCATAGTTGAGTTTAATTCGTTCTAGTAAATCCCACTTGAATTCAGTAGTCTTCAGCATATAAGAACCAGCACAGGAAGTATCAAGCATGGTGCGATCATTGAGAGAAAGCCGAGCATAAATTTTTTGAATAATCATTTCTCTTGAGAGCTCATGATTGGGGCATGAATATAACATTGACTTAAGACTCCCCCAAGCTTGAGCGATGCTTTCTCCTTCGCGAGGCCAGAAATTATATATGTAATTACCATCACGATGAACAAGATGCATAGGATAGAACTTTTGTTGAAATTCCAACTTCAATCGTTTATAGTTCCAAGATCCTGTATCATCACATAGCCTATACCATGTCCATGCATCTCCCTTCAAAGATAAAGGGAAGACCTTCCTCTTAACAACATCATCGAGTATACCTGCAAGCTTAAATAATCCACAAACTTCATCCACAAATATAAGGTGTAAATCGGGATGCAATGTTCCATCTCCTACAAAGGGATTAGCTAGCAGTTTCTCTATAATACCCGAAGGAATCTCAAAGTAAACATTTGCAGTAGGTTCAGTAGGTTGAGGAGCAACTCTTTGCTCTACTGGTTGTGGCGAAGATGCCCCAAACAAGCCCCTCAAAGGATTAGTTTCCGTAACAAGTGACAGAAAATTTCAGCACACTATATAAATGTTTCCTTACCAAGTTCCACTCACCAAAGGCGCTTCACTCCCCGGCAACAGCGCCAGAAAAGAGTCTTGATGACCCACAAGTATAGGGGATCTATCGTAGTCCTTTCGATAAGTAAGAGTGTCGAACCCAACGAGGAGCAGAAGGAAATGACAAGCGGTTTTCAGTAAGGTATTCTCTGCAAGCACTGAAATTGTAGGTAACAGATAGTTTTATGATAGGATAATTTGTAACGGGTAACAAGCAATGAAAGTAAATAAAGTGCAGCAAGGTGGCCCAATCCTTTTTGTAGCAAAGGACAAGCCTATACAGTTTCTTATAATGAGAAAAGTGCTCCCAAGGACACATGGGAATTATCGTCAAGCTAGTTTTCATCACGCTCATATGTTTCGCGTTTGGTACTTTGATAATTTGATATGTGGGTGGACCGGTGCTTGGGTACTGCCCTTTCTTGGACAAGCATCCCACTTATGATTAACCCCTATTGCAAGCATCCGCAACTACAAAAGAAGTATTAAGGTAAACCTAACCATAGCATGAAACTAGTGGATCCAAATCAGCCCCTTACGAAGCAACGCATAAACTAGGGTTTAAGCTTCTGTGACTCTAGCAACCCATCATCTACTTATTACTTCCCAATGCCTTCCTCTAGGCCCAAATAATGGTGAAGTGTCATGTAGTCGACGTTCACATAACACCACTAGAGGAGAGACAACATACATCTCATCAAAATATCGAACGAATACCAAATTCACATGACTACTAATAGCAAGACTTTACCCATGTCCTCAGGAACAAACGTAACTACTCACAAAGCATATTCATGTTCATGATCAGAGGAGTATTAATATGCATTAAGGATCTGAACATATGATCTTCCACCAAGTAAACCAATTAGCATCAACTACATGGGGTAATCAACACTACTAGCAACCCACATGTACCAATTTGTGGTTTTGATACAAGATTGGATACAAGAGATGAACTAGGGTTTTGAGAGGAGATGGTGCTGGTGAATATGTTGATGGAGATTGACCCCCTCCCGATGAGAGGATCGTTGGTGATGACGATGGTGATGATTTCCCCCTCCCGGAGGGAAGTTTCCCCGGCAGAACAGCTCCGCCGGAGCCCTAGATTGGTTCCGCGAAGGTTCCGCCTCATGGCGGCGGAGTTTTGTCCCGTAAGCTTGCCTATGATTTTTTTCCAGGGTAAGAGGCTTCATATAGCAAAAGATGGGCACCAGAGGGCCAACAGGGGGCCCAGGAGACAGGGGGCGCGCCCAGTAGGGGGGGTGCGCCCCCACCCTCCTGGCCAGGGTGTGGGCCCCCTCTGGTATTTTCTTCGCTCAATAATTCTTATTAATTCCAAAAATGACTTCCGTGGAGTTTCAGGATTTTTGGAGCTGTGTAGAATAGGTTTCCAATATTTGCTCCTTTTCCAGCCAGAATCCCAGCTGTCGGCATTCTCCCTCTTCATGATAAACCTTGTAAAATATGAAAGAAGAGCCATAATTATTGTGACATAATGTGTAATAATAGCCCATAATGCAATAAATATTGATATAAAAGCATGATGCAAAATGGATGTATCAAACCCCGGCAAAGATATGGGCTTAATGGGCCGAGGGAGGGACAGACCAGCCCACAAGGGGCTGGTACGCCCCTTTACCTGGCTGCAGGCTGATACGTCTCCAACGTATCTATAATTTATGAAGTATTCATGCTATTATATTATCCATCTAGGATGTTTTATATGCATTTATATGCCATTTTATATGATTTTTGGGACTAATCTATTAACTTAGAGCCCAGTGCCAGTTCTTGTTTTCTCCTTGTTTTTGAGTTTTACAGAAAAGGAATACCAAACGGAGTCCAATTGACGTGCCAATTTTTGACGATTTTTTATGGACCAAAAGAAGACCACGCAGCATCGGAGTTGGGCCAGACGAGTCCCAGGCTGCCCACGAGAGTGGGGGCTGCGCCCCCCTCCTAGGGCGCGCCCCCCTATCTCGTGGACAGCCTGGAGACCCCCCTGACGTGAAACCAACGCCAAAAATTCCTATAAATAGAGAAACCTTCGGGAATTAACCTAGATCGGAAGTTCCGCCACCGCAAGCCTCTGTAGCCACGAGAAATCAATCTAGGCCCTCTCTGGCACCCTGCCGGAGGGGCCCATCATCACCGGAGGCCATGGAGGAGGATCTCGAAGGGGCCATCATCGCCATGAAGGCCAAGGACCAAAGAGGGAAAGCCATGGAGGAGGAAGCACAAGGGGGAGAACCTCTCCTCCCCTCTCTTGGTGGCACCGGAGTGCCATCGGGAGGGGAATCATCTTCGCGGTGATCGTCTTCATCAACATCACCATCATCATCACCATCCTCATCTCTTTTACGCGGTCCACTCTCCCGCACCCCGCTGTAATCCCTACTTGAACATTGTGCTTTATGCTACATATTATGATCCAATGATGTGTTGCCATCTTATGATGTTTTGAGTAGATATCTTTTGTCTTTGAGTTGATTGATGACCTAGATTGGTACGAGTTGTATGTTTTATTTTGGTGCTGTCCTATGGTGCCCTCCGTGTCGCGCAAGCGTGAGGGATTCCCGCTGTAGGGTGTTGCAATACGTTCATGATTCGCTTATAGTGGGTTGCTAGAGTGATAGAAGCTTAAACCCGAGTAAGGGGGTTGTTGCGTATGGGATAAAAGGGGACTTGATGCTTTAATGCTATGGTTGGGTTTTACCTTAATGAATCTTTAGTATTTGCGAATGCTTGCTAGAGTTCCAATCATAAGAGCATATGATCCAAGTAGTAAAAGTATGCTAGTTTATGCCTCTCCCTCATATGAAATTGCAATGACGACTATCGATCTTGTTAACAATTGCTTAGGACAATTCCGCACACCGATCCACCATTATTCCACACTTGCTATTTATATTAGTTAGTAGTATATTCTAACTTTATGATAACAGCACCTACTTTTATATTTTAGCTCTCCGATATCATACAAAGTTATCCTCTTTATACCCACAACACAGTTTTATTTCTTGTTTCTAGTTGGAAGCAAACGTTCCGTGCACGTAGAGTCGTATCAGTGGCAGATAGGGCTTGAGAGAATATTGATCTTACATTTAGCTCCTTGTGGGTTCGACACGCCATACTTATCACTTCCACCTTTTGGAATTGTTCCCTGCACTTGGGATTATCAAGCTCTTTTCTGGCGCCGTTGCCGGGGAGCAATAGCGTGGGGTTGATATTCTCGTGTGTGCTTGTTTGCTTTCTTCACTAAGTAGATTTTGCTTTTACTTTTTGTTTCTGTTTAGTTGTGGGTGAAACATACAAAAAAAATTCAAAAGAATGAAAATACCAAAAAATTATTTACTTGCGTCCCATGCCTAAAAAGTTTTTCAAAAAGAGAAGTGATTGGAAAGTTATGCATTGAAGAAGTGAGGGTCGACCTTGAGCACTTGTGTTCATGCTCACGGAAAAAATGTAGAATTTTTCATGGAAGTTTCTCTGTAAATAATTATCCCCTTGTATATATTCATTGTATTATAAAAATAATGTGCCAAGCTTTGGTTTTAGTATGATAAGATTGCTTGCTTACTTTGTGCAGAACAAAAACAGAAACTTTGGCTGTAGTGCTTGAATTTACATTTTTTACTAGAAAGTCAAATGGGTCTGAAAATTTTTGCACATTACTTCTTTACAAATATTTCAAATTGTCAAATTTATTTCATAATTTTTGGAGTTACAGAAGTTTACGAAACTTCCAGATTACTACAGACTGTCCTGTTCTTAACAGATTCTGTTTTTCGCGTGTTGTTTGCTTATTTTGATGCACCTATGGCTAGTATGTAGGGTATGAACCATAGAGAAGTTGGAATACAGTAGGTTTAACACCAATATAAACAAATAATGAGTTAATTACAGTACCTTAAAGTGGTAGTTTGCTTTATTACACTAACAGATCTCACAAAGTTTTTGTTTAAGTTTTTGTGAATGAAGTATTTGAAGAACGAGGAGTTACCAATGTGAGAAGAATAAAGAGAGACAAGAGTTCAAGCTTGGGGATGCCCAAGGCACCCCAAGTAAATATTTGAAAGGATACTCAAGCATCGAAGCTTGGGGATGCCCCGGTTGGCATCCCATCTTTCTTCTTCAACAAATATCGGTATACCTCGGTTTTTGTTTTGTTCACATTGTTTGTGCCCTTTGTGTTTTTGTTTTTCTTTAAGAATGATGCTAGTATGAGATAGATCTTCATTGATTTATAGAATATATCATGTGCTTCACTTATATCTCTTAAGTATATGGTTTTATAGAATTGCACTTTGTGCTTCACTTAAATCGTTTGAGTATGGTTTTATAGAATGCTTCGTACGCTTCACTTATATATTTTGAGCTTGGATATTGGCTAGTCTATATTAATCGTAGAATGCTACAGGAACTTCACTTATGTCTTTTGGAGTATGAATAATACTATAATTTAAAATGGGTTTGGAAGAGTGTCAACTTTAGGAATTAGTGATCCCACTATCTTGGAGGGTGTTGAATCTTCGTACGATATTTATGAAAGTGGATTTGGAGGAGTGTCAATTTTAGTTAGTATTCCACTATTTCGGAAGAGGTTCCAATTGAGTATGAGAACAAAGTTTCTATTCATGATGCTACTGAAAATTATTATGAGGGAGGAATATGTGCTTGTAGGAGTTGCAATAATGTCAAGTTTCCTCTCTATGTGCTTAAAGTTTTGAAGTTATACTTGTTTTGCCTTCCTATGCTAGTTGACTTTTGTTCCTATAAACTGTGTGCTCACAAAATCCCTAGGCATAGGAAGTGAGTTAGATTTAAATGTGCTAGTCATATTCTTCATGATGCTCTCTTTGTGTTTCAAATCTTTTCTTTTATGCGAGCATCATTGAAATCATCATGCCTAGCTAAAAGGCATTAAAGAAAAGCTCTTGTTGGGAGAAAACCCAATATTTACCCTTACTGTTTTTGTGTGTCTACATGATTAAGCTACTGTAGTAATCATGTTTTATAGCTTTTGTTTCAATAAAGTGCCAACTAAGACCGTTGGGAAGACTTGGGTGAGAGTTAATGTGATCTTGCTGTAAAAAACAGAAACTTTGCGCTCACGAGATTAGCTGTCATTTTTTACAGATGAGTGCTTTTGAGTTGATTCTTTTTCCAGAAGATTAATAGACAAATTTCTTACGTCCACCAATTTATTTCATAATTTTTGAAGTATCATAAGTATGGTTATTGTTCAGATCATTACAGACTGTTCTGTTTCTGACAGATTCTGTTTTCATCGCATAGTTTGCTTGTTTTCTAGTTTCTATGGCTTATATTTCTCAATATAAAATGATATGGTACAGTAGGCATTATGTGAAAACAATTATGAACCTTGTCTTTTACAGTACCAAAGTGCATGGTTTACTCTTTATCATACTAACCTATCTCACGAAGTTCCATTAAGTTTTGTGTGATTGAAGTTTTCAAGTTTTGGGTGAGATATCGATATGAGGAGAATAAGGAGTGGAAAGACCCTAAGCTTGGGGATTCCCAAGGCACCCCAAGGTAATATTCAAGGAAGACTCAAGCGCCTAAGCTTGGGGATGCCCCGGAAGGCATCCCCCCTTTCGTCTTCAAAACTATTGGTACATCTTACTCGGAGCTATATTTTTATTCGTCACATGATATGTGTTTTACTTGGAGCATCATTTTATTTTGTTAGTATTTTATTGCTATTATTTATAATAGTGTTTTGCATCTTTATTTTCAATAAAAATGTCAAGGATAGCCTTTACCATGCTTATTTTGCTAGTATACATGTTGCTGTTTGAAAACAGAAAGTTTACCGCTGTTGCAAAAATTCCCTAGAAAAGTCAGAGAATGATATAATGTTGAAACCTTTTGCATGTTGAGCTATGATAAATATTCTACAGCGTAATATTTTTCTCATAATTTTTGGAGTTAGGCAAGTATGATGAATCTTGCATTCTTTACATACTATACTGTTTTGGCAGATTGCTGTTATAGTTGCATTGTTTGCATATGTTTGCTTGTTTAATGATTCTATTTGAGGATAGGAGTATTAAATATGCAGAGACATTTAGTATGCAATGTTGAATAATAAATTTAGTGTTTTGTTACTGTAGAAAATGATAAGGTTTTGCATTGGTTTATACTAACCTATCTCACGAGTTCTTGTTGAGTTTGGTGTGGATGAAGCTTTTGATAAAAAAAAGAAACCATGATATGAGAGGAATTAAGGAGATATAAAAGTTCAAGCTTGGGGATGCCCAAGGCACCCCAAGATAATATTCCAAGAAGTCTTAAACATCTAAGCTTGGGGATGCCCCGTTAGGCATCTCACCTTTCTTCTTCAACAACTATCGGTTAGTATCGGTTGAACCTAAGTTTTTGCCTCTTCACATGAGTTGTGCTATCCTTGCAAATGTAATTTTATTTTGTTTTACTTGCTGTTTGAATAAAAATCATTGGATCTGAAATTTTGAATAGAAAAGGAACCCTCCCATGGCTAGTTAATTATTTGCCTACTCAGTATCCTTCACTCATATCTTTTGGAGTAGTTTGTCATTTAATCATGTGCTTCATGTATATCCTATGAGTAAATGGGGGGAATGAATTGAATGTCATAAATATGAATTTATATATGTTTCATATGCTTATAACATGGTTAGTGATGACTTCACACATAGAAAGTATGAGGCATAAAAGTTGTTGAGAGTTGGCAAACGTAGTCTTGGTCATCATTGCAATTAATAGGAAGTAATAAGGAAAGAGAGGTTCACATACAAATATATTATCTTGGACATCTTTTATGATTGTGAAGCACTCATTAAGTATGACATGCTAAAAGAGTTGACATTGGACAAGGAAGACAACGTAATGGTTTATGTTTTCCGACATTTCAGTTAAAGTATATTGTCATTGACCTTCCAAACATGCTGAGCTTGCCTTTCCCCCTCATGCTAGCCAAATTCCTTGCACCAAGTAGAGATACTACTTGTGCTTCCAAATACCCGTAAACCCAATTTTTCCATGAGAGTCCACCATACCTACCTATGGATTGAGTAAGATCCTTCAAGTAAGTTGTCATCGGTGCAAGCAATAAAAATTGCTCTCTAAATATGTATGACTTATTAGTGCAGAGAAAATAAGCTTTGTACGAACTTGTTGTGGAAGTAATAAAAGCGACGGACTGCATAATAAAGGTCCACATACAAGGGGCAATATAAAGTGACATTCTTTTGCATTAAGATTTTGTGCATCAACCCTAAACGCGCATGACAACCTCTGCTTCCCTCTGCGAAGGGCCTATCTTTTACTTTATGCTTTTACTTTATGCTTGAGTCAAGGTGATCCTCACCTTTCCCTTTTTCATTTTATCCTTTGGCAAGCTCCTCGTGTTTGAAAGATCATGATATATATATCCAATTGGATGTAAGTTAGCATGGGCTATTATTGTTGACATCACCTAAACGTGACTACGTTGGGAGGCAACACAATAAGCCCCTATCTTTCTCAGTGTCCGGCTGAAACTCCATAACCACAAGTATTGGGTGAGTGTTAGTAATTGTAGAAGACTATATGGTAGTTGAGTATGTGAACTTGCTGAAAAGCTCTATTCTTGACTCTTTCTGATGTTATGATAAATTGCAATTGCTTCAATGACTGAGATTATAGTTTGTTAGTTCTCAATGAAGTTTTTGAACCATGCTTGACATTGTGAATAGATTGTTACTTCATCATGAAAAAATTTATGAGATAAGCTACTATTATGACACATATTGATGCTAGAAAAGGTGATTGAAATTATCATTGATCAAACTTGTGCACCTTCTAGCATTCACACTTCATAAATTATTTCTTTTATCATTTACCTACTCGAGGACGAGCAGGAATTAAGCTTGGGGATGCTGATACGTCTCCAACGTATCTACAATTTATGAAGTATTCATGCTATTATATTATCCATCTAGGATATTTTATATGCATTTATATGCCATTTTATATGATTTTTGGGACTAACCTATTAACTTAGAGCCCAGTGCCAGTTCCTGTTTTCTCCTTGTTTTTGAGTTTTACAGAAAAGGAATACCAAACGGAGTCCAATTGACATGCCAATTTTTGACGATTTTTTATGGACCAAAAGAAGACCACAGAGCATCGGAGTTGGGCCAGAAGAGTCCCGGGCTGCCCACG
>NC_041391.1:392916047-392943206 GCF_002162155.2 Triticum dicoccoides
TCCTAGGGCGCGCCCCCTATCTCGTGGGCAGTCCGGAGACCCCCCTGACGTGAAACCAACACCAAAAATTCCTATAAATAGAGAAACCTTCAGGAATTAACCTAGATCGGAAGTTCCGCCGCCGCAAGCCTCTGTAGCCACGAGAAATCAATCTAGGCCCTCTCCGGCACCCTGCCAGAGGGGGCCATCATCACCGGAGGCCATGGAGGAGGATCTCGAAGGGGCCATCATCGCCATGAAGGTCAAGGACCAAAGAGGGAAAGCCATGGAGGAGGAAGCACAAGGGGGAGAACCTCTCCTCCCCTCTCTTGGTGGCACCGGAGTACCATCGGGAGGGGAATCATCTTCGCAGTGACCGTCTTCATCAACATCACCATCCTCATCTCTTTTACGCGGTCCACTCTCCCACACCCCGCTGTAATCCCTGCTTGAACATGGTGCTTTATGCTACATATTATGATCCAATGATGTGTTGCCATCTTATGATGTTTTGAGTAGATATCTTTTGTCTTTGAGTTGATTGATGATCTAGATTGGTACGAGTTGTATGTTTTATTTTGGTGTTGTCCTATGGTGCCCTCCGTGTCGTGCAAGCATGAGGGATTCCCGCTGTAGGGTGTTGCAATACGTTCATGATTCGCTTATAGTGGGTTGCTAGAGTGACAGAAGCTTAAACCCGAGTAAGGGGGTTGTTGCGTATGGAATAAAAGGGGACTTGATGCTTTAATGCTATGATTGGGTTTTACCTTAATGAATCTTTAGTATTTGCGGATGCTTGCTAGAGTTCCAATCATAAGAGCATATGATCCAAGTAGGAAAAGTATGCTAGTTTATGCCTCTCCCTCATATGAAATTGCAATGACGACTATCGATCTTGTTAACAATTGCTTAGGACAATTCCGCACACCGATCCACCATTATTCCACACTTTCTATTTATATTATTTAGTAGTATATTCTAACTTTATGATAACAGCACCTACTTTCCGATATCATACAAAGTTATCCTCTTTATACCCACAACACAGTTTTATTTCTTGTTTCTAGTTGGAAGCAAACGTTCGGTGCACGTAAAGTCGTATCAGTGGCAGAAAGGGCTTGAGAGAATATTTATCTTACCTTTAGCTCCTTGTGGGTTCGACGCTCCATACTTATCACTTCCACCTTTGGGAATTGCCATGATGATTCCCTGCACTTGGGGATTATCACAGGCCCTAGAGGAGGAAAGCAGGGGGCACCACCTCCTCCTGCCTTTCCCCCTTGCACTACTGGAAACAGGGAATTTGCCATCAGCCAGCTCTTTGCCATCTTCCAGCTGATGGCAAAGAACGTCTTTGCCATCTGCTTATAAAAAACAGATGGCAAAGAACTGACAGACGGCAAAGAACATGGTTGCCATCAGCCAATTCTTTGCCATCTGCTAGTGGATGGCAAATAATCTTTGCCATCTTCCAGCAGATGGCAAAGAGGTTGGCAAATCCTGTGGCTGTGAAGAGTATAACGGCATACCAGCCCCATCTCTTTGCCATCTGCCAGCAGACGGCAAAGATTCTTTGCCATCTGCTGGCAGATGGCAAAGAGATGGGACTATCTCTCTCCTTGCTAAAAAAGCAAAGAGTGAAAAATTAAAGAAAAGAAAACCCCCAGCCTCCCTAAAAAAAACCCAAGCCACCCCGAATCAGTCTCAGCCCACTCCCGTGCATGCTGGATAGGGTTCCCCGCCACCCTCACCGATCGCCGCCGCCCTCACCGGTCGCCGCCGCCGTCGGTTTCCCCTACATGGCCAGAGGATAGGCCATCCCGCCGGTCCATTCCCTCCCCACCGCGAGGGAGAAGACCGACCAGTTGCGCCTCCCCGCCGGTCGCCGCCCACCACCCCAAGGATCAAGGCCGGCCGCGCCGGTCCCCGTCGGTCGCTGCTCCGGATCCAGGCCGCCCACCGCCCCGCCCCCGTCAGCCCGATCTATTTCCCATCGGATCCCATCTTCACCGCCGTCCGACGCGCCTTCTTCAAGGATCTGCGACCCCATGTCTCAGAGGAGCTAGCCCCGATGCCATTGATGCCCGAGCAACGCTCCAAAGCTAGGAGCGGCACTAGGACGACCACGCCCCCGAAGCCTAAACTGCAAGGTGAGCTCGTCCCCTTCTCTTCTTCCCTATGGATCAGTGTCTTGGCTCATGTTCTCTGTTCTGTACATGTGTGCAGTTTATTTTCAGAGTACTTGTTGTGTGCAAAATCCTACCCTGGCGCATGTTGTTGGTTGTTTAATTCTGGAATCACAAGTTAATGCATTTTGCTATGTGGGTACTGCAATCTTATATCTTATATATTATCTTATATTTACTAATTGGAGGCACTAATTGAGACACCACGTTAATCCTAGAAAACTTAACAAAATCATCCATCTGATCTGAGAGTTGCACCTCTGGAGCCGTCAGATGAAATCCCTCATAGAGTCCTCAAGAACTATCCCACGTAAGGAGTTCTTTCCGAGCCTAAAAAAACATGTTCGTCTCTCCCTGTAAAAAATATCTCCGTCTGGCATCTTTCCCATCTCTTCTACCCAGCCCCGATCTCCCTCCTCCGCCAAGAAAACAGCAAGCAACACCAGCCCTTCGTCAACTCTAATAGTACTACTGTACGTACTCAAGTTCATTTGTTTCACTTCTGTTTTTATAGCCATGAAACAGCCTTGGTACGTTACTCATTTTAGATTCTTAGATATCTCTGCACATGCTTCCATGTGGTAGCCATTGCTGTTTCGTTTCATAAAAGTTACCATATTCGAGCATTCTTATATGCATATTTGTTTCCTAGATCTGTCAACACGAGTGTCTCCCTAAGGTTCTAAAACATTTATGGTGAATTATGTATTACAACAAATTCTGCGAAAAAATCCCATGTAGAAAATTACCCGATATTCTCTCTTTTATACTAAAATCTAACATATAGTAAATCGAGAAAAATAGCATGTGCCATCCGCAGCTCCTTACTGTTCTTTGCATATCGTATATTTATAATACATGGAGCTTTACCAATGTGTACTGTATTTGAAACAATACGTGGATTATGGCATCAAGGGTGAAAACAAATATGTAGTTGTATATGATCTCCAAATTTTGTTTCTCCTAGATATTTTAAGGATACACAAATGTAGTTGTATATAATCTCCAAATATCTATTTCCTCAACAAGCTTCTATAGTACCCTTAATTTCATTTGCACAGTTGTTTTGATAAATTAGGTCTAGATTCATTGTGCCACTTCATATTTCAGAATACATGTGTGGGAACGAAGCATATAACTAATATTTTTTTCATGTTGTAATTATAAGAGGCTGATTTCATCTATTCATCGTTTCATCCATGTTGCATGAAAATGCCAATTGTACTTAAAGAAGAAAGAAACACTCATTGTTTGAGTTCAGTCCAATATATTGTAGCAGCAAATATTCTTATCCCTGAAAAAATATCTCAATTTTTAATTAGTATGAATTTGCTGTGGCCCATCCTAGAGATAATTAGACCGCTCCTAAAATTAAGACTACACATTGCTAATGTCGCAAGTGTTTAAAATGGCCACTCTGACTACATTTTCAGCTAAGGGTTACTCATTTAACTAATATGTACTACACTTTAGAGTACCTTTCACGCCAAATAAGAGCACTATATGCAGCAGTTTTAAGAAAACTTCTCTTTCCCTGAAGTTTGTCTTCCAATTTTGTTTTCTTATAACGATTTTTTAGTCAATTCATTAAATTTTGTATGACAGATTTGGAATGATGAATAGTGACCTTTTTTCCTATCTAGGGGTAACTTACAGGGTAAGAAATCAATTATGAGCCTCATGCATGATCAGATATAAGTGTAATCTTTGTTGGTTATTAAAAAACAAAATATGAGATTCATTTGTTGTAAACTTATAGGATATGAAATATCCTAAATCGTGTTCCCACAAATGGCCAAGACCAGGATTAATATGAGATCTTTTAAAGTGAGTAGTCGTACATAGTTTAGATTTTTGCGGTACCGGTAAAATACATGTAACAATAATGCATTTGTACGGGTGTGCACTTGCTTCCTCAACACAAATTAGTGGACTAGACAAATTAGTGAAGCTGTCATGGTTTTCCGATACCCAAAGACTTATTTTTTGGCATTTCATTTTCCTTGATACTGACATACTGCATTTTCACTTAGCATCACTTACCCTGCTTGACGAACTACATCTCATTGAAAAGCTCATATAGTTTGTAATCAATGTTTATATGTAAAGAGATTTGTCTTAGGTGCAACAACAGATCGATTTGGTGTGCAGGAGGCTGAATTTACTTGATTTTTTCTTCACCTCTCTGACATGATTAATTTTCATACCCATAGGATTGTGTACTTTACAACACTATGGCTGCCTATTATCAGCATTTTTTAGGATGGTAGGACCAAGTATTGGATGATATTTCACAACCTAAAACATTTTTATCTTTTCTAAAAATAAAGTTTATTGAATTTAATACTTTAGTTCACTAAGCTTTGTAAATTTGATCAATATGGCCACTCTCCTTCCACTTGCAACTCATGCCTTACAGGCGTATGGTATGGGGCAGCCGACCCCTACAGCCGGCCTTTCTAATCCTCCATATCCACGTGTCATCCCTTTTACGTGGTTGATGTTATTTTCATATGTACGTGGTTGATGTTATTTTCATATTTATTTCGGAACAAAAAGATGCAATTCCATCACGATTAGTTTGAGCAGATACTCCAATTTGTTCCAATCGAAACTAAAATATTACTACAACCATTTAAGAACAGTTCAATGGAAAATTGATGAGCATGTACTGTAGTGATCCACAATTACTATTTCTGTTTACAATTGTTTGTAATTTCATTATTGTCCCAAAATATGAATATACAAACACTGTTGAAGGACATTTACTATGGCAGCCTACTATTCTCGGTCGTTCGTGTAAGTACATCAGTTTAATCTCTTTGTATATTATTTGTAGAACCTTATTGACGTAGCTAGGTTTAAAGTTTCCATGCTCACTTCATTCTAGGTTGTTCCATATATAAGCTATAGTTTCATATATTTCTATTTGCTATATGTTTGTTTTTTCCACAAACATGCTACCAGACGTTAGAAATCAAACGCTCCAAGGTGGCGCAAGGGTTTCAAAAAAACATCCAAAGAGAGAAGAGCTAAAAAACCAAGGCTATGTACCTTTCTCACGTGCTCTTTGAAACACAATAATTTTTTCAATCATTCCCGTTTTTATTTGTTAAATCAGAATTAATTGTCGGCTAGAATGCAAGGGTAGTGGAGCATTTAACATCTGAGAAGCTATTTCACTAAATGGTCTACAATTACTAACTGAGATGATTTACCACTGTATTTTTCTTCTTCTAATTACAACATGTATACATGTGTGTTATAAGTTCAATTATATATGAAGATGCCTATATGTTGTTTTTCAATTTACTTCCACAAAACCACAAACCGGGTATTCCTACTGTATTTCATACCTTATGGATCAAATAAGTATATGGTATTTACTTTTAGTAGGAATGTATGTATGTTTGCCACAGGTATAGTAAGCCTTTGCATAGTTTCAAGACATATCAATTGTGATTAAATTATCTTTATCTCTAATAACTAGCCCGTGCAGTCACACGGGTTGACGACTAGTGACTGCTAATGTGTGAACAAATTTCAGAATAGTGAAATGCATTTTTGTGAACAAATTTCAGAATAGTGAAATGCATTTTTTTGGCTATGCAGAAAATGTACTGCTATATGTGTGTAGTTATACTGCTAGTGGTATATGTGTGCAAATGTACTGCTATATGGTTCATATGCGTAAACTTTTGTTGTATGACATATAACAAAACTGGTTATTCGTCTTTAATATAACTTGTCTTAACTGGGAATATTTGTGGCACCGTAGTACACGCACTAGCAAAAAAGAACGGTCTAGGGGTGAGCTCGACTATGATCTCTTCCCCCTCCCCTATTTGCTTTGTTTCGGTCGTCGTGCCGATGCCAATAGATTTTGCTTTCATGTCAAGTCTCATAACCTAGGCGTCTCCCATTCGAAAGGGTGACATCTATAAATATGCATTTCTTTGCATATTTATAACCGTCATAAGATTGTCCATCTGGAGAGTGTCTCCCGTCCGAAAGGGCGAAATTTATGGCCATCTGGAGAGCACAAATGAAACTTGCTTCAACAAAGTTGTATATTCAGTTATTTCTCTTTTAGCTGTTGCTTGTCATTTTATTTGGCTATCTTTTAAAGTTTTTCTACATGTCCATCATTACCAGAAAGTGATCTTTTAAGCAATATCTTATACACACTGACATCAAGCTTAGAAGATTCAGTAAAGATTTAGGATATGCTTATAGATGTTTTGAGGATCATGTAGCATGCTTTTCTTTACAGTCCACTTTTGCTAGATAGAATTTATCTTTGTCCCTTTGATACCACGACACCCAGACACAACACCCCCGACCCCCGACACCTCTTCGGCTTCCTGTTGACTGAACAGGTGCTTTTCGGCCTTCCATAGGCCGACGGGGTCATATATTTATGAACTATGAGTTAGGTCATATATTTTCCGATTTTGTTATGAAAAACATCATAATATATTTGTGTTGATCAGGTGGATTTAAATGTGCAGTTGTTTCGTTGCTATGAGGGTCTGGTGTTCGACGACCTCCCCGTGCATTCATGCTAACTAGACAATGCAAATGATCTTTAATTTGGTGCAACATAACTCCCGACAAGCATCGAAGTCTGCCATTGGCGCGAGCAAGAACCCTGATCCTCCTCCGTCAGCCACTACCGCGAGCAAGAACCTTGATCCTTCACCTACGGGTTGACGGTAAGTTTTGCCTAGTGCGTTTCTTAATTAGCTCAAAAATGACCCATTTAACCTAGGATAGCTCTAAAATGACCTATACTTAGCATTTTTTCCTTCAAAATGACTTAATATGCTTAGCTAGCTCTAAAATGACTTACGAAATGACATATTTTAGCTCCGAAATGACTTCATATGCTTAGCTAGCTTCAAAATGACATAATAAACTTATTAGTTCCAAAATGACCTTACTTAGCATTTTTTACACCAAAATGACTTAGTATGCTTAGTTAGCTCAAAAATGACATAATAACCATACTTAGCTCCAAAATGACCTATTTTACAGGTATAAGTTGCATCATAATAATCTTCACATTTTAGTTGCATCATAATAATCTTCTTCTTCTAGTATTCTTCTTCTAACTTTCTTCTTTCCCATTTTGTAGATTTGCTTCAGATCACGGAAGCTTGGGTTGATGGAGTGCTTGTCTTTAGTTTTTGTTTTGACTTTGTGAAACTTGCTACCTATGATGAAACTGTGTAATATTGATGAAACTATGTATATGTATGGATGAAACTTGCTACCTATGATGAAACTGTGTAATATTGATGAAACTATGTATATGTATGGATGAAACTTGCTACTATTGGTAACATGTGTTGGATATGTGTTCGATATATATGTGTTCATGACTATTGGTAATATGTGTTGAATATGCTATATTGGTCATATAAATATATTTGTGTTTGATTTTCTATGAAAATGAATTGATATAAGAAAAAACAAAATTAAATGGGGCAATATAGGTACTTTGCCATCTGCTGGCAGATGGCAAAGAGCTTTGCCATCAGCTGGCAGATGGCAAAGAGGCCACGTGTCATCTACATGTAAAATTTGGGCTGGCCTATTTGGGCCCTTTGCCATCTGCCAGCAGATTGCCATCTGCTGGCAGATGGCAAAGAGCCTGAAGCCTTTGCCATCTGCTGGCAGACGACAAAGTATGTTGTTAGCCTTCTAACGGGGTTAACCCCGTTAAGAGGCTTTGCCATCTGCCAGCTGATGGCAAAGGCACATGCTCTTTGCCATCAGCCAGCAGAGGGCAAAGAAGCGTTTGCGACAGGGTTTCAGACAAACTGTTTGCCATTTGCTGGCAGATGGCAAAGCCTTTGCCATCCGCCGACCATGCCTTTGCCATCTGCCATGGCAGATGGCAAAGTGCCAGATTCCAATAGTGTTGGTGGGAGAAAGGAAAAGGGGGGGCACCTCCTCCTTCATTCCCCTCATCACCAAAAGAAGGAAAGGGGGCGCCGGCCTAGGCTAGGAGCCCAAGTAGGATCCCTCCTACTTGGGGCGCCCCTAGGGCTGCTTCTCCCTTCCTCCCACCTATATATACATGGGAAAGGGGCGCCTAGAACACACATCAACTATTGTTAGTCGTGTGCGGCGCCCCCATCCACACAGTTTACGCCTTAGGTCATATTCTCGTAGTGCTTAGGTGAAGCCCTGCGTGGATCACTTCACCATCACTGTCACCACGCCGTCATGCTGACGGAACTCATCTACTTCCTCGACACTCTGTTGGATCAAGAGTTCGAGGGACGTCATCGAGCTGAACGTGTGCAGAACTCGGAGGTGTCGTACGTTCGGTGCTTGCTCGGTCGGAACAAGAAGAAGTTCGACTACATCAACCACGTTGTCAAACGCTTCCGCTTTCGGTCTACGAGGGTACGTAGACACACACTCTCCCCCCTCGTTGCTATGCATCTCCTAGATAGATCTTGCGTGAGCGTAGGAATATTTTTGAAATTCCATGCTACATTCCCCAATAGAGATTCCATCAGGAGGCCTTCTCTAGTACTCTTCGGGAGAGGGAATCGATCACGGAGGGGCTCTACATCAACCCGGTTGGCCCTCCGATGTTGCATGAGTAGTTCACCGTAGACCTACGGGTCCATAGTTAGTAGCTAGATGGCTTGTTTTCTCTATTTGATCTTCAATACAATGTTCTCCTCGGTGTTCTTGGATATCATGTAATGACTTTTTGCGGTGTGTTTGTTGGGATTCGATGAATTGTGAGATTATGATCAGATCTATCCATGAATTTGTTGTTTGTGTGCAGGTACTGCTAATGACTCATTGCTTGGTTCTCCTACTAGATCGATAACCTTGGTTTCGTAACCGAGGGAAATACTTACCTCTATTGTACTGCATCATCCTCTCCTCTTCGGGGTAATCCCAACATAGATCACAAGTAGCAATGACTCAAGAGGATACCGCTATATCTCACCTCGGGTTTTGTAAATTATCGCGAAGCAAAGGGAACAACACATGATAACTAAAGGTTCACTTGAATGTTATTCTTGTAATCATAGGGATCGATATGGATGTCCACAATTCCACTATCAGTCATTGAACAAAGGAGTTTTGTTCATGTATATGTTTTACCGAACCTGCAGCACAAGCTTAAGGTAATCACGATCTGCTGACTGTTAATAGGACGGAGTAACAAGGAAATATTTGTGAAACAGTTTTGTTAATATTCGAAATAGTTTGGAGAGGAACCGGAAGTATTTCGGGGTCACCGGTAGGGTTTCAGAGTTTATCTGGCAATACTGGGTATTGCCGATATATATAGGGTGGGTCTATTATGATAACACCCCCTTAAGACCTTATTCTGCACATCAACCGCCTTATTCTGCACACCACCAATAGATCGCGCCGCCGCCCCTCCCCTCCCGACCTTCTACCGCGGCAGCGGCCTGGGTGCACCGCCGCCCCTCCCATCCCGGCCTTCTTCCACGGCGGCGGCCTGGAAGCGATGCCGCCCCTCCCCTCCCTGCTTTCTCCCGCGGCGGCGGCCTGGGATCGCCGCCGCCCCTCCCCTCCCGGCCTTCTTCCTCGGTGGCGGCCGGCAGCAATGCCGCTCCTCCCCTCTCGGCCTTCTTCCGCGGCGGCAGCCAGGCAGCGACACCGCCCGTCGCCTCTCGACCTTCTTCCACGCCAGGCACCAAGCAACACCAGCCTATCGGCCTTCTTCCACGGCAGGAGCTCGGTAGCGCCGCCAACGAAATCCTCTGGGCCTGCATTTAGCTGTACTTCATCAGATGTGGATTGGTGCTGCCTGGACATCAAACCAATTCGAGCAAGGAGGAGTGTGCGCAAGGTTGCTTCATCCATGGTAGGTTCTTGGAATAAGTCTGCATCGACCTTCAGAGCAAATCCTCCTTCCCCGTTCACCTTGAGCAACGTCCAGACCGCCCATGAACTTCTGAAGGGCAAGTGGACTGCACGGGCGAACGTGAAAGTTGTGCAGACGGACGAGAAGGGAACTTCCTCCTGTAAACACAAGAAATCACTGCAACACGAGGTAAAGCAGTACACTTCCTCAACCATCTCAGTGTAGTTATCCTAGACAAAACAAAGTAGTACACGCAGTACAGCGCGCCTACAAAACCTGTGCACTGCGGTTGCTTCAGTTCGTTGTCAGGGAAAATGCAGTGCACTTACACGGTTATGCAGTACGCTTGTATAGGTTCATTACGGATAATGATGCAGTGCGGTTGCTTCAGTTCACCTTGCGGGGTGATGCAGTCACCATGCAATGCTTCGGCAGTACCATTTTGAACACATTGTAGTTCGCATGATTCAGTTCATTTAACCTGACAATGCAGCTCGGTCATTTTGTGTGCAGGAGATGACGTTCAGCAGATACAAAATGCCGCGCATAATTGACAGCACTAAGAACAACAACTTTCAGAAGAGTGGATATTCTTCTGAAAGAGGTACTGGCTGGGTTACCGCTGAGATCATTAAAAAAATACTATAAAAAATTATAATCCACAGACCATTTTATGTGTGCAGTTCTCCAAGTTCGTACCAGGAAGTTCACTATATGTGTGGATGAAGTGCAGTACATGCCTTTTGGCACAAAGAAGGATGCACGCAGTACAAAATGTGTACACCTGCAGCACAAAACTATGACGAATGCAGTGCGCATAGGGGCACAAAAGCAGTGCACACCCGTACACTAAGAAAAAAGGATACGAAAAGAGGAAAAACAATAAAGAAAAATGATACCAATGCAGTGCACAAAAATGTAGCACAGAACATGTGCAGTACATAATGCGTGCACATGCAGTACTGAAACTAAATCGATGCAGTGCACGAATGATTTACTAAAAAGCAGTGCACACCCGTACACTAAGAAAAAAGGATACGAAAAGAAGAAAAACAATAAAGAAAAATGATACCAATGCAGTGCACAAAAATGTAGCACAGAACATGTGCAGTACAGAATGCATGCACATGCAGTACTGAAACTAAATCAATGCAGTGCACGAATGATTTACTAAAAAGCAGTGCACGCCCCAACGTTGAAAAAGATACAAAGGAAAAAAATTGACCACCCAGGTGCTACCGGCCCCAGCCAGTCTCGTAATAGGTCTGCACCCACAAAAGGGGAGTCGTTCTGAGTCATAGTGCATGGGGCCGATTGCACATGGGCCCACAGGTCATAGGGCATATGGCTGCGAGCGTCGTGTATAAGCGCCCAGATAAGTATACGGAGGAGTTCGACCAATATGCCTCGCCAACGCTTATAAACAGGTCGGGCGCGCCTTCCGCTGGCGAGGTGGGACTAAACATTAGGACGCACACACAGCGAACCGGGAACCTAGCCGTGCTCACAGGCCGACTTGGGCCCAAGTGCGTCTCTAAAATACCCGAACACATACCCAACAAGGCCGACTAAGAAAAAACAATAAGTTCAAAAATAAAGTGGGGGGGGCACCCCCCTTTCCCTACCCCTCCCATACCAGGGACTGTAGTAAGTACAGGCAAAAACAAGATGCAGTACGTGGCTGTAAAAAATGTAGTGCATTATGTTACACGATGCAGTGCGGTATGGCAATCCAGTTCCCGATTACCTACACGAATAAATAAACTCAAAAAACAGTGAAGTATGCACATGTATACACAAGTGCAGTACTCTATTGTAGAAGATGCAGTGCATGACTATATACGAATGCAGTTCCTTATCACACAGGATCCATGTATAAAACGTAACAAAATTCCCGTTCGCACAGAAAAGTGGTGGTTAAAAAAATTTACTGATCAAAAATAAAATAAAACCACCTTAAAAGAAACCACGTTCGCATACAACCACCCGATCGGAGTAGTTTCATCGCCACAAGCCCACCATTACAGATGCAAAACCAACCCACGATCTGCACAACCGCATCATCAGCGCGATCGTGCAGTTCATCCGACGAGGCCATCCCACCCCGCGCCCTCCCCTTAAATTCAGACCCCTGCCAAATGCCTTCTCATCCACAACAACACAAGTATTCATTGCGCTCCCACCAAATCGCCCCATATCAATGCAAAAGCACCAAGCCCTGCTACCGGCGATGACGTTCACCGACGAGTACAAGGGCGACAGGGCTGTGGAGGAGCACGGCAACACCAAGTTGCACGTCATCCACACCAACGATAAGAAGCAGATGGCAATCACCCTCGCGCAGTACGAGCGCCACCTCAGCCTCCAGCGCCACAAGATCGTCGGCATTGATCTCGAGTACGACAACGACCCTGGAGCGACGCAGAAACCCGCCCTCTGCTAGCTCTCCATCGGTAAGAATCACCTGGTGCTGCTCTTCCAAATGAGCGCCTCTGAAAGGTGCACCGTCTTCGACAACTTCCTCGCCGACCCTAGGTACACCTTTGCAGGCTTCTCCATCGACGGTGACAAAACCAGGCTAGAGCGCATCAAACTGGAGGTCACCAACTTCGTCGACATCCAGAAGAAGTGGAGGGTGCCCAAGGCAACCAAGCCGTTGGACTCCCTCGGAGACGTCTCCGGCATGGTCATCAACGACTACTACAACAACATAGAAGAAGAAGATCACCGATGACGAGCACCAGCGCTGGGCCACCTTGCCTCTGTCCATGAGGCACATAGAGTATGCGACAAAGGACGCCTACGCAGCGTACGAGATATGGAACCACATCACCCTCACCTAGGACGGCCTTCGCCGTGCAAAGCTGGAGAAGGAGGAGCCCCCCAAGAAGCGCGTCAGGAGCAGCTGGGGATGGGAAGAGCCTAACTGGTGAAGAAGAAGATGGTGTCAGCCAGGAGCCAACAATGCCAGCGTTCTTTTAGAATTATCATCAATTTGCTTTATGTTGTTTGCTTATGTATCATTAGTTTGCTTGTGTGCTGAACCTAGTTTGCTTGCCATGCACAATCGCCTGTAATGATGAACTCTGATTATGTTAGTTTGCTTTCTGTTCAACTTAGTTTGTTGGTAATAAAATTGTCGTACAGAATGCAAACAGGATGCATGCAATGCAAGTTGTGTACGAATGTAGTACATAATCTGTCGAATGAAGTCTTAACATACCCAACAAAGCAGTGCACGAACCTAAATTTGAAAAAAACAATACATAAGAGCAAAAACACAAAAAGAAAAACGCAAACACGTAAATAATTCAATACAGTGCGGAAGTACACGAATGTGCAGCACAGAACCATAATGAATGAAGTACAGGTATGATTTACTAAGCAGTGCACTCCAATACATTGGGGAAAAAGACTATATAATAGCAAAAACACGGGAACAAAAAATGAGAACTGTACATGTAGTACGAAATTCGTGCACATGCAGTACAAAACCCTCATCAATGCAGCGCACGCCCCAACATTGAAAAAAACACATAAGGCAGAAAAATAAAAAGAAAAAAAATTGACCACCCAGGTGCTACCAGCCCCAGCCAGTCTCGTAATAGGTTTGCACCCACAGAAGGCGAGTCATTCTGAGTCACAGTGCATGGGCTGGCCACAGATGGGCCCACACGTCAGAGAGCATACAGCTGCGAGCGCCATGTTTAAGCGCCCAAATAAGTAACAAGAGGAGTTCGACACAGAGGCCTTGCCAGCGCTTATAAACATGTCGGGCGCGCCTTCCGCGGGCGAGGTGGGACTAAACATTAGACCGCACAAAGCGCACCGGGAACCAGACGTGCTCACAGGTCGACTTGGGCCCAATTGCATCTTCACTACCCGAACACAGGGCCAACAAGGCCCACTAAGAAAAAACAATAAGTTCAAAAATAAAACATCAAAGAGAAAAATGAGAAACATTTTTTAAATGAATAACAACAAACAAAAAAATGTGTGTTGGCACTGTAAGAAACTATTAATAAATAAAACGCAGGAAGCCCAATGTCAACGTACAAATGCAATCCGCGACATACAACAATGCAGTTCTCCACGTGGAAGCACGAAGTATTTTTTTTCTTCTGAATTGCAGTTATCTTCACTCTGCAATGCAGTATGGCTGAAATAAGAATGCAGCCTTGTTACTTAACCAAAGCACTCTAACACCCCTACCCACACTACCCTCCATCCACACAAACACTGTATTACCAAAAAATCAAGAGAAGAAAAGAGAGAACACCATCAAGAGAAGAAAAAAAGTACATATGTGTGAATCCTACTACAGTACACTACATGGACCTGAGCAGTTCGTTACTGATAGAAAAGAAGTGCACTGGCTTGGACAATTGACCGAAAACACAATCATCACATTTTCTGACAGTTGCGTCAATACATTGATCTAATCACGAAAAAAGAGGCGACGATGTTCCGGATTTCCAACGCACTAACAGAGCCTCCTCATAGCAGAACCTATTGGCGGTTGCCACGTAACTTAAAACAGAGCCCCACCATGCTACCGCCCCGCTCCACCTCTCCCACGTCCTGTCAAGGAGAGCAGAGGAGAGCAGAGGAGAAAACACAACTGCTTCGTCCCCCCAAAAAACCCCCATTGCATCTTCTTCTCCGCTCTTCCTTTCACTAACCTCTCTCTAGAACAAACACCAGAGAGCAGAGGAGAATCATGGCGGATGCACCTCTGTACAAGCAGCGCCGCAAGTACACCAGGGAGCTCCACGACGTCCACCTCCACGGCAATCACAAGCTCCACGTCCTTTGCACAAGCAAGGGCAAAGACGTGGACAAGATGTTGTCCACGTTCAGGAGGAAGCTCGGCGGAATGCCCGTCAAACTAGTCGACGTTGATGTCGAGTACACACACTACAAGAAGCCACAGCGGGCAGCGTTGCTACAGCTATGCCTAGAAAAAGAATGCCTTGTCTACCACATATCTGCAGCTAAAGACAGGTAAGAATAACTATTGCTTGTCAATATTGATTTTAAATTTTCTTCACTGCAATTGCCATAATATTTAAACTTTGGTTCTCATTCTTGAAAAAGCATGGCATATGAATTTATTGACAGTTTTGATCTGGCTCCATGTATGTCACTCATGTGTTCAACTCTTGAATTATATTATCTAGCAATACACGCAGTTTAATTATATTTTCTTCACTGCAACATTACCATACAAAACATGTATGAAATTAGGTTCAAGAATACAAGCATACACAAAACATGCATTGTTTATGCAATATATTATCAGATTTACTAGTTATGTTGAACAGAGTATTAGCAAATGCTCAATGCAACAGATTCAGATATTCATATTGCAGTTCAGTTTCAGAAAAATACAAAAAACATTGGTAGTTCTAAAGAAATAAACTATATTCACTCTATACAAATATATTGCAGGCCAATGGAACTAGAAAAATTCCTGATGAATGATGAGTACACCTTCGTCGGATTCGCTATTGAAGGAGACAAAAGCAAGCTGAAGGTATCTGGTTTGGAGATCAACTCCGACAACTACATTGATATTCAGGTGGAATGGAGAGACCCATACAATAAAAAGAAGTTTGACTCTTTGGCTGATGTTGCTGGCAGTATGATAGACATTCACTACCATGACATGAAGAAAAAAATTAACCGCAAGGAGGACCATACTCTGTGGGGATTTTGCCCGCTGCCAGAAAAGCTTATCAAGTATGCAGCAATAGATGCATTCGCAACATATGAGTCATGGAGAATCATCTACGATGTCATAACGGGACTGGACAGGGCAAAAAGTGATAAAGAAGCAAAGAAGAAGAAGAAGAACAAGGATGTAATCCAATACAGGAACTAGAAAAAATCAGGGTTGTGTTTAGTTTCACTTTACTTTAGGCGTTGTGTTGTTCTTTGTTTCATGTATGCAAGATTTTGATGATGTCCGTTGCTTCGTATCGAACATTTCTTTTGTAAAAGCAATGTCTGTTTGCTTGTGATCAATTACTTTCGCAGAAATTAGTTTGCATTAGAACAAGTATCTACACAACTTTGAAAAATTTAATGTGTGATACCAAAACATACTATTCACATACAAAACATATTCAACACCAACATTAAACAAAAAAATTTAGGTAATCTAACTACAAACTCATACATAAAAAAGAAAAGATTAATGCAGTTCACAATCGTAGAAAAAGGAGTACACATGTCTCAACATGCAGTCCACAAAAATAGTAATTATATAAAAATAAAAATTAATATTAATATTTCTAAAAAAATATAATCTGTATACCTTTCTAAACAAACATGAATACAGTTCACAGAATGAACATAAGGCAGTTCACCAAGTGTACACATGAAGTGCAGTACATGCAGAAATGAAGAACGACAAGGGCCGCAACAACTTTCGTGTGGTGCCCAACACACACACTTGCTACACGAAGTGCAGTACTCAACGTTGGTGCAAGCAGTACAAATGACATCATTTGTACTACAAGCAAAATATATATCATCCAAAAAAAGAAAAAAATGCTTCAAATAAGGGGAAAAATTGATCACCCAGCTGCAACCAATCCCCGGATATTCTGTTTTTCCATCAAAGGGGACGCACACAAACCCCGGAGCCACACCCCTAAGATAGACAGGGGGCGACGTGGTATGACGGACTCGCCTACGCATGCAGCACCGCGGCAAGCCGCGTCGCCGCCTGCTCCGGCTCGTTCCAGGCTCGGCCTCGCAGGGGGATGTGGAGGGGGGTCACAACCCCCCTCCCCACCCCCTGCTCGGCCTCGCGCTAACGCATGCAGTGCGCTTGGTTGACAGGCGTAGTGCGGACATTCTGTTTTTCCATCAAAGGGGACGCGTGCAAACCCCGCAGCCACACCCCTAAGATAGACAGGGCGACGGGGTATGACGGACTCGCCTATGCATGCGGCGCCGCCTGCTCCGGCTCGTTCCAGCTCGGCCTCGCAGGGGGATTGGAGGGGGGTCACGACCCCCCTCCCCACCCCCTGCTCGGCCTCGCGCTAACGCACACAGTGCGTACAAGAACAATACAAAAATATATAGACAACTAAAAAAATTGGGTGGGGGGCACCCCCCCATGTACCTTACCATACAAACAATAAAAAAACCAACTACAAAACGCAACTTTAGGCAAAAAGCAGTGCGTTTTTGTTTTGGAAAAAATAGCAGTGCGGTATCATAAAGCAATGCAGCTTTGGCATGCACACACGTGCAACACTTTGCTTGAAAAAACAAAACAAAAATGCAGTGCTTTTTATTGGACAAAGAAGTTCAGCATCAAATGCGATGCAGTTTATCAAACATATATCATACATATAAGCGTGACAAATGCCAGTTCACATAGACCGTGGTCGTGAAACAAAAAATAAAATTATACACTTATATATATTGTATGAGTTATTGATATAAAATACACATACATATACAAATTTATCCACATACACTGCTGTGTAAAAGAACAAGAAAAAACACAATGACAGAAAAAAAAAGTCCTTTTCATACATTATCTACCTTAGTCAGCACACACAAACACACCATCAAGCCCTAGCTATTGTCCACGCACAGAATTTTGCCCCCAGTAGAAAACAGTGCCCCAAATGACTTTTACTGTGTCTGCGACTGCGTCTGCGATTGCGACAGGGAAGTGAGCCCGAGGTCCACAATCAGTTCGCGTAGCTCAAGCGGCATGTCTTCATAACACAACATGTTCAAAGGATTGAACAACAGCTGGAACATGTACTCCGCCTTCCAATCTTCAACAGCAGGCTGAAAAAAGAAAAAATGCAGACAAGTGATTAAAAAAAGGTTGTCATAAAGAACAAAAAAGTGAAAAGAAAACAGAGAAGCTGTTACGTCGGATTTCAAAATTTTCTCAACTAGACGTTGGCCGTCATACAACTGCGTCATCCTCAGAATATAGATTCCGCACTCATTTGCTCCCTGCACTGGCACGACCGGGTAAGATGGCTTCTCTGCCAATTTAAACCAGTCAGGGTGGTTCCTCGATTTATACATTTTTTCACCATAAATCGTCTTTAGCAGCTGAGTCATCCTCCTCATCTGGCAAAAAAAAGAAGCACAAGGTAAGAATAACACACATCACGGATCAAAGTTGATATTCAAACAAACCAAAAAAAAAGTTGTTCTCAAACGTCTAGACAATCCCTCTTTTAAGTGCACGTGAGAAAAATGCAGTTCTGTCGCGCATATGTTGAAGTGCACTACATAAACAATTGTGGTTCTATGTGTGCTAAAATTTGCATGTGCAGTTTATGAAAAAAACGCAGTAGGAGAAACACAAAAAAAGCTTTACGCTTGGCAAAGAAAAAATAACATACCACTTTAGTGCAATCTGCATGGTAGTCAGTCCTGCGCCACCTTGTCGTGACATCAGGATGGCCAGTGTACTTCCTACTGTCATGGATATCAAGGGTCTGGCGATGCTGGTTCATCGTGTATAAGAAATAATGACCATCCTTGAATCGCGGCATCATAATCTATTTGCATAAAAAAATGAAATGAAAAGTTCTTTCGACACGTAGCACCAGGACCCAGGCACAGCAAATTCTGGTAAAGTATCAGGAAGAACACCTTCACAGCAAGGTCAGCACTCACATAATCATCTTCCTCCACCAACACCTTCAACTTCTCAAGCAAGTCCTTGACACCTATACTTTTTGAACGGTCAAAGCCAAGCTCATCCTTCAGGGCAGTCAACGATTCATCATGACCGCTGGAAGCAGGCATGGGTGCAGTGTGACGTCCCATAGGTAAATCCAAAATGTGATGAATTGCATCACGATTGATTCAAAGAACCCTGCCATTCCCAAAGTCCATTACCATGGTGGCAGGGTCAATCACTCCCATCAGATAGCACATAAGAATGCGCAACACATTTTTCTTTACTGTCAGATCAAAGACAACACCAAATCCAGCATCCCTAACACGGTTGCAATGCGCCTCTTTCAACAAAGAAGCAGCCTTGCAAACAGTGGGAAGCGACAAATGCACGGTCTTGTTAAATCGAGAATCATCTCCCTCACCATCATCTTCAGTTGCATTGCTCTTACTAGACTTCTTCCTCTGTGTAAAGGGAAATGTAGTCCAAATTAGAAGACTAGGCATAAAAAAAGAGATATAGAAAATACAGAAAGAATAACAAATGAAGGAAACAAATGCAGTGCACTTCAACAAACCTTTGGAGCAGCATCCACCTCCTCGCCAGAATCACCACCAACATCTTCGTCGACATCATCATGGGCACGCTTGGGTACACTCTTAGATGAACCACAGTATTTGCGTCTAGAAGGATGAACACCCTTCACATAATCAGCAAGCACAAAGTCGTCGTCATCAGAATTGGGACCTTCAGTGACATGTAGTCGTTTGCGCTGAGGATCATCACCTCCACCAGCTTCAGCAGTTCTCTTGCCAAGATTCTTCTTCATTCTAGCAACACGTGGACTCCGCCAAGGTGTACCACCTTCCTCAGCAACAGTAATCAACCTCTTCTTCACCTTGCCAAATTTACCACCCTTGGCACCATCTACAGATCTCCTCTGCTTCTCCTTCTCAGCAAACTCTTTTGACTCAATTTCAAACCTCAACTTCTTCTTGCTTTGCTTCAACTCATATAGACGAAGTTGTTCCGGGACCATCCAATCCTGTGTAACTTCCTCTGTACCATCAATAGACTGTGATTGTGTTTCAGACAAGACAGGACGTCTCTGATCAAAGCTCACACAAACATTACCCTCTGCAAAATAATGGTCAATCAATTGAGTAACCTCCTCAAACCCAGGCGCCCCAGCATGAAAAACAAACACTGCATCAAAATAAAGTTTGACTATGCTCGTTAAAAATTGCACAAAAAGAACAAATGCAGTACAGTTAGACATATAAATGCAGTGCTCCAACCATAAACTCAAAATAAAAAATAATACATTGTACAAAAAACTTGAATAAAACAACAATGTAGTTCACACATACATACAGTGGAGTTCACATATAAAAATAAATGCAGTGCTGCATATACTAAATTCACGGTTGTTCGCAACAAAAATGTTGGACTAGATAAAACAAAGCATACACAAAAATAAACAAATTAATCACATACCAGAAGGAGGGGCCACACTTATGGGAGAAGATTCAATCGACGAATTCACTTGATGTCCTCCCTCGACACCATGATCCTTACCACCAGGACAGGAAGAGACAATTGGTGTATCATTATGAGCACTGCAATCACCTACTGGATTAAAAAAACCAGAAAAAAGAAATTACAAAAACATCACATGACAAAATAATGCAAACAAACGCTGACAACTAACAGAGCATAACCCAATATGCAGGATGAATTAGGAAACTAGATAAACATCAAACAAAATAAACAAAGCCTAAAAATAAGCACTCCACATACCCTGAACTCCTTCTCCCGGCCTGCTCAGCGAAGACATAGCGTTTCCCTGCAGCACAAGGACGAAGTGACAAACATAAGCAACAAAATCGGCGAAAAAAATGTCATGAAACCCTAGATCCACATTGCTACACACAACTATCGACTTCAAAACAAGATAAAACCGACCGCCTATGGAAAAATTACACAAGCAAAAAGAGCGACAGCAACGACAAGAATCACAAAAACAAGACGAGGGGACGATCAACACCGAGGCCAAGCAGAACGTACCACAAAAAAGTGTGCGGCGACGGCAGCGTGAAGGGGGGAGGGGGGCGGCGACGGGAACAGACAGGAAAGGGCTACGGGAGCGCAGCGGCAAGGGCTCACAGAGCGGACAGCGACACGGAATGCAGGAATAAGGACCTCTTGAGGGCGGCGGTTCTCCGGGCAACGGCGGTTGCTGCGCGCGACGACGGTTTTTCTCGAGGGAGAGATGCCTTGGGAGAAACTGCAAGATAGGAGAGGGGATTGTTCTCGGTCTCTCTCTCTGACAGCGGAGCAGTGGAATAGCCTGGAAGCGATACGTAGGAGGCCCGCGTGTCGCAAAAAGGGTCACAAAAAATGGGCCGGCCCAAAAACGGCCCAGACAAAATAAGCCAGTCTACATCAAAACGCACATATTACTAAAAAACAAAAAAACGCATATGATGTAGTTCTCTGTGAAGAATCATGAAGTTCAAACGGTAAAACAAAAAATAAAATACATACAGTTCATAAAAAAATTTAAAATCGAAAACAAAACGCATGTTAAGAAAACGCATCCGAAAAAAAGTCTACCTTCAAATAAGTGCCACACAAAAAAAAGTGCCCCCCTCCCCTCTCCCCTTAAACCTCCCGTACAGTGCAGTAAGCACAGGCAAAAAAATGCAGTACGCAGTACTGGAAAAATGCAGTGCATTTCTTTACGGGGTGCAGTACGCTATAGCAATCCAGTTCCGCATTATGTAGATGAATATATACACGCCATAGAACACAGCGATGAAGAAAAACTTGAACACGGAAAAAGTAAACGCAGTGCAAAAGTACATGAATGTGCAGTACAGGATCATAACCAATGCAGTACAGTTGTAATTTGCTAAGCAGTGCAGTCCCATACATTCGAAAAAAAGATTACAAAAAAGTAAAAACACGGGAACAAAATGAGAACTGTACATGCAGTAAGGAATGAAGTTCACATCTAGTACATAACCCTGATCAATGCAGTGCACCGATGATTTACCAAAAAGCAGTGCACTCCCCGACATTGAAAAACATATAAAGAAAAAAAACTGATCACCCAAATGATACCGGCCCCAGCCACACAAAAATTGACCACGTACATGTGTCTCTGAACTACCCGAACACAGGCCCAACAAAACCGACTAAGAAAAAACAATAAGTTCAAAAAAAAGTGGGGGGGCACCCCCCTCCCATTTCCCTACCCCTCCCGTGCCAGGGACTGCATTAAGTACAGGCAAAAACAAGATGCAGTATGCGGCGGTAGAAGTATGCAGTGCATTCCGTTGCGCAATGCAGATCGGCGAAGCATATAGCAAAGACACGCAAAAAACGATGAAGTACACACATGTATACACAGTTGCAGTTCTGATTTATACGCGATGCAGTGCGGAAGTGTAAGCAATGCAGTTATGTTGTCACGCAGTATACATGTATAAAACATGACAAAATGCCCGTTCGCACAGAAAAAGTGGTGGTTAAAGAATATGTGCTGATCAAAAATAAAACAAACCCACCTTAAAAAACCACGTTCGCATACAACCACCCAATCAGAGCAGTTCCATCGCCACAAGCCCACAATCACAGATGCAAAACCAACCCACGATCTGCACAACCGCATCATCAGCGTGATCGCGCAGTTCATTTGACGAGGCCATCCCACCCCGCGCCCTCCCCTTAAATTCAGACCCCTGCCAAAGGCCTTCTCATCCACAACAACACAAGTATCCATTGCGCTCCCACCAAATCGCCCCATATCAACGCAAAAGCACCAAGCCCTGCTACCGGCGATGACGTTCACCGACGAGTACAAGGGCGACAACGTCGTGGAGGCGCACGGCAACACCAAGTTGCACGTCATCCACACCAACGACAAGAAGCAGATGGCGATCACCCTCGCGTAGTACGAGCGCCACCTCAGCCTCCAGCGCCACAAGATCGTCGGCATTGATCTCGAGTACGACAATGACCCTGAAGCGACGCAGAAACCCGCCCTCTGTCAGCTCTCCATCGGCAAGAATCACCCGGTGCTGCTCTTCCAAATGAGCGACACTGAAAGGTGCACCGTCTTCGACAACTTCCTCGCCGACCCCAGGTACACCTTTGTAGGCTTCTCCATCGACGACGACAAAACCAGGCTGGAGTGTGTCAAACTGGAGGTCGCCAACTTTGTTGACATCCAGAAGGAGTGGAGGGTGCCCGAGGCAACCAAGCCGTTGGACTCCCTCGGAGACGTCTCCGGCATGCTCATCGACGACTACTACAACAACATGAAGAAGAAGATCATCGACGATGAGCACCAGCGCTGGGCCACCCTGCCTCTGTCCAGGAGGCACATCGAGTACGCGGCAAAGGATGCCTACGCAGCATGCGAGATATGGAACCGCATCACCCTCACCCAGGACGGCCTTCGCCGTGCAAAGATGGAGAAGGAGGAGCCCCCCAAGAAGCGCGCCAGGAGCAGTTGGGGATGGGGAGAGCCTGACTGGTGAAGAAGAAGATGGTGCCGGCCAGGAGCCAACAATGCCACCGTTCTTTTAGAATTATCATCAAAATTTCTTTATGTTGTTTGCTTATGTATTGTTAGTTTGTTTGTGTGCTGAACCTAGTTTGCTTGCCATGCAGAATCGCTTTGTAATGATGAACTTTGATTATGTTAGTTTGCTTTCTGTTCAACTTAGTTTGCTGGTGATGAAATTGTCGTATAGAATACCTGTGATAATTTGTTTTCTGTTGTCTGCTAATGTATCATTAGATTCAAGTAGTGCAGAAAACGAAAAATGAGTTGCAGTGTGCAAACAGGACGCATGCAGTGCAAGTTGTGTACGAATGCAGTATAGAATCTGTCGAATGAAGTCTTAACATACCCAACAAAGCGGTGCACGAACCTAAATTTGAAAAAAGAATACATAAGAGCAAAACTAGAAAAAGAAAAATGCAAACATGTAAATAATCAATGAAGTACAAAAATATATGAACGTGCAGTACAGAACCATAATCAACGCATTACGCGTATGATTTACTAAGCAGTGCACTCCCATACATTGGAAAAAAAGATTACATAATAGCAAAAACACGGAAACAAAAAAATGGCAACTGTACATGTAGTACAGAATGCGTACACATGCAGTACAGAACCCTGATCAATGCAGTGCACGCCTCGACATTGAAAAAAACACCTAAGACAGAAAAATAAAAAGAAAAAAATTGACCACCCAGGTGCTACCGGCCTCAGCCAGTCTCATAATAGGTCTGCGCCCACAAAAGGCGAGTCGTTCTGAGTCACAGTGCATGGGGCCGGCCACACATGGGCCCACAGGTCAGAGAGCATACAGCTGCGAGCGCCATGCTTAAGCGCCCAAATAAGTAACAAGAGGAGTTTGACACAGCGGCCTCGCCAGCGCTTATAAACATGTCGGGCGCGCCTTCCGCAGGCGAGGTGGGACTAAACGTTAGACCGCACACAGCGCACCAGGAACCAGCCGTGCTCACAGGCCGACTTGGGCCCAATTGCGTCTTCACTACCCGAACACAGGGCCAACAAAAAAAAGAGAGGCCACTAAAAATTAAAAAAATCCTACATACCATACACAAACACAGGCCCAACCACGCGTTTGCAGTTCTTCGTGATATGACAATGCAGTTTGCTATTTTCAAGTAAGCAGTCCTGTTGCTTCTTAAATGCATTCGTGTTCACTGAATCAGACCTAATCCACTACCTAACACCAACCACACCATTTATTACTTCCATTGCTCGATTGGTTGCATAAAAACTTATCCATTCGTGCTACAGACTAACACAACTCCTCCCCCCGTTCCTCATTTTCCTCAAATCGTAGATCTAGGGTTCATCCCATCCACAGCTCTTATCTGGAATTCCACTGAACCCGCCATGGACTGTAAGTGCGGGTGCTTGGCAAGGATGGTGCCGGTAGCGGACACATGCGTCTACGCAGAAGGTCTAGAGCTCACCAACACCGAGTGGCGCGGCATGCCCGGCTGCCTGATGATACCCAACAGGGGGTTTTGTGCGCCATTTCTTCATCGCCTCACAACCGCAGATCTACAGGAAAGTTGGGTATGTTTTTCCCTCACAATTTTGGACATAATCTAGCCAGCAAATACACATCTGAATATATAGTTCAATCAGTTTGCTCAGTAATGTCAACAAAAATACAAAACAGAATTTGTATTGTTGTTCAGATCTGTTAGCTATTAAGACTAGATGCTTCCACCTATCTTTCTTCAGTACCACACCATGTATCGACACTAGCTAGATCAGAACCCCAACGCATGAACAAAAAAAGGGTTAGTAGATAAGTGTTGCAGTTATCTTAACATGCTGGAGAAGTACACTGTTACTGACATTGCAGTGCACGCATGTTATAGTATAATAAATATCCCAGTAAAACTAGGAGTCAATTGCGTATATAAGTTTGTTCATACATTGCAACTACTTTAGAAAATACAGTCATATGTATGTAACTATTTAAGTAAACATAAACAGATCATACTAAGTACAAAACAAAAACATTTGTTTTTTACTTATAAAATTCTTTTTCCACCCATTCCAACATGCAGAAACTGCCATCCACAATAAAATTTCATGCTTCGAGTTCACGGAAGCTTACTTTGGAGACAGAACACAAGAATGGCTATGGAGACATGCAAGCTGACTACCACATCGACTCTGAAGACTGCATCAACATAACTACTGGTTGGAAAGAATTTGTCTCCCAGAATGGCTTTGAGGCCGGAGAAGTGGCCATGGTGTTTTTCTACAAAGAAGAAGACTCCATCAAGTTTACAATATTTGCACTCTAGGTTGTCTAATATGAAGCAACCAATATTTCTAATGCTTTCGTTATGCTGTATGCTTTTAAAATTATGTCCATCAGACAATTTGAACGATGCATATTTAATGTATGCAACCTCAACTGCCTCATTTTATCATCCTTTTTAGACAAAGTTGTTGTTGGCAGCAATGCAGTTCTCTCAAGCACGTAGTGTGGTACTAATAATTAAAAAAGCAGCCCTCTGAACATTAATAATGAAATGCAAAATGGTCGAAACTTTGCAGTTAACATATCATGTTCAAGAACAATTCCCATAGTATGCAGTTCAAAAAATTTCTTATAATAACTATTCAGCTAACAAAAGCGTATAATGGACCATCCACTCTAATAGCAGAATTGAAAACTAACAAACACTGCTAATGCAGTACGGAAATGCATATTATGCAGTCATCTAGAACACAGAATGCACTTTAAGAAAAGGAGAAATCTCATAAGCAGCAATAACCACTGTAATGCAGCTACAACGAAGTACACTACCAAAGAAAATGCAGTGCACTACAACGTATGCCACGACTACAAAAAATAAAATTAAAGCAGTAAAATTATAGACATGTGATAGACTAACAGAGGTGTCAATTTCACTCGCAACTGCATAACACGCCTAAAAAGTGTACAGCCACTAAACTATAGAAAAATACCACCGAAAAATTTAAATGGAAGACACGACAACGGGACGAACAGCACCAGCTTTCATTTCAAGAATGCGATTCAAAAAATGACAATCATACCCGTAATACAATGAATTCAAACCTATAGCAACAGTAATTACAATATTCAAACACGCATGGACGACCAAAATCAAAAAATCGACAAGAACAGAGGAGCGGACGAAGCTCACCCGCCGCAACAATCAAAATAACAAAGAATTGAAAACTAAGTCCTAAAAATTAACAAATTATAGAGTGAACGGACAGATTAAAACGAACGCAACCAAATAATTCCTACTAAAAAATAACATCTGACCACACAAAAAACGCATCTGACGCGAACACGAACGAAACAGAGAAAAGCTCGTCCGCCAAATCCCTCAATTTGCAAGCACTTTACTAGATTTTCCTGTAAAATACAAAGAATAAATCTAAAATGACATGCAGACACAAACTGAATCATCCCGCAACACCCGATTCCATACAGAAAACACGGGCGGAACACCAGAAAATGAAGCAGTTCTCCCATAAAAGCACTGCAGTGCCCGGCGTCAAGAAGATGCAATGCACTTGCGTCTAGCGTGCAGTGCGGAAGTGGTGTGCAGAATAGTTATTCTGCTAATATTAGCAGAATAGACCACATATATATATATATATATATATAACACCCTTAAGAGTCTTATTCTGCACACCACTTTCTTATTCTGCTAACACACTAGCGTCTCGCACCTGCGAACCGAACCGCACCGCACCGCAGCAAAAAAGCCCACCCCACCCGGCTCATCCCCACCTCCCACCTCCCGCACGACCCCCCCACATCCCGCGGTCCAAACCCCCGTCTCCCTCACCTTCTACCGGAGAACAACCCCAGGCCGACGCCGCCGCCCCGCCGTCG